>NC_022020.1:64177555-64229814 GCF_000317375.1 Microtus ochrogaster
ATCTATCTATCTATCTATTATCTTTAGAGTCACACACAAACACTTGGAGACTCATAACTGATCAGTAGTGCTGGGGGAGATTCTCTGGCAGGCCCCACTGACATCAGCATGCACAGGGGTAAATCTGCTGTAGTGGAGATGGGCCATGCACTGGGGCTGATGATGTTTTCCTGTTTTGTTTGTGTTGATTTGGTTTTGAGACAGGGTCTTTATTATAAAACAAACTATGCAGCCCAGAATGGCTTTAAACTTAGGATCTTCCGCCTGCCTAAACTTCCTAAATAGTGGACTTAATGACATAAGGCACTACATTTGGTTTGTTTCCATTTTTTTTGAAGGATTATTTTGAAAATAGTTCTGAACTGAAGAAGAGGATTATATCTATCATACCAGACATGTATACACCTTTTTAAGGGTATATTTCATTTCTACTGCTTAGTAGAAAATTTTCTAGCAAAAAACAACTTTCACTATTACAAACCTACAGAATAAGGCAAGGATAAGTGAGAACTGTTAGTTTTATTTAAATATATATGTTATATATATTTCAAATAAACATAAACTGAACAGTAAGAAGGAGTTTCTCATTCAACTGTACTATCGAACACACTGAGTTCATTGTGAACAATGAATCAGCCACACAGTAAATATTAGAATTCACACTGATTTTAGTCGTGATTTAACTTATATATTGATTGCATAAGTGATAATTTTAGGAGGGTGACCAGGAGTCTTTAGGTTTTCAATATGCTTCTGAAATGAAACAAACCCAGATATAACAACTAATATTATCAAGAGAAATAATATTAAAGATTAACAGAGTATTTTAAAAATAAACCATCAAGATAAAGAACACAAACTACAAAGTAAACTTGAAATGAGAAATCAGGAATTAACTGTCCAATATAAGGCACATCAAACTAGGATGAGGCAGAGGATGTATGATGAGAATGTGCACAAACACAGGGACTCATTGCCACCACCAGCAACTGAGTCTAATTTTCATATTAAATATTAAGCTACATAAATGAGCTGTTCGGGACTACATAGACTTTCTTACTGAAAGGAAAAGCAAGTTGATGAAAGCAGGCACTCCTTAGTCTAGCCTACCTTATTTTTTGGATTGGATGTGTTCATTACACTTCGAGTTTCTTTTCCAGTATAAATGACAACACCTATTACAGTACCTGCAAAAACAGGAAAGTGGTCCTTATAGCAACACTTGAAAGCAGAGATAATACTTTCTAATGAACTGTCGTGATAGAAAATATACGATACCATTTGAGCTTATACACATTTATCCAACAGTCTATTTGATTTGGTTAGTTCAAGAAACTTAACCTTAGCTTTTAAAAAGGACGTAGATGTGAAATGATTTGTTAAACAATACAAATTTGCCTGTATATAACACTAAAAATGTATTAATGGTCATGTTCCCTGACAATGGAAGTGACATGGCTTTTCCTTACTGCCTACAGAAACAGTAAGAAGTTCGAGTTAAAATGGCATCAAAAGGCTATCTTATTAACAGAAAAGCACACTGTTGGACCTCAAAACCACGATGCGCTAGGAGACCCAGCTCCTCTGCTTGAGTATTTTCCTGTGTGTGTCAGACCAGGAGGTGTCTGCTGCTGTTTCAGATGTTCATCATCAGAGGACATCAGAGGACCAGGATGTTTCTCAGTGGAGTCCTGGGCGAGCATGTGCTTAGAAACACAATATCAACTAAGCAAACAAACAAAAACCCACCAGAAATATAATTTTAAAATATTTGATTTCAGACTTAGAAGCTACTCATTTCTTTAAAGGATATCTATAAAAGTTTGGTTTTCTAAGTTAATAGGGAAAGAAGATGTAATATTTTTTAAACTTAAGAAAATGGTAGTCTATGCTAAAATGCTGAGAGCATACATACATAGACTGCAAACCTAAAACCATGGATCTCAACATCACATTTGTACCATTTATGTCCTAATTGTCTTTCAAATTTAAAACTCTTGATATTCAAAAAATAAAAGTAGAAAGACATTTATACATATGCATATATTAATGAAATTAACATCCAAACAAAATAATTCTTAACAATTATATAAAAATTGTTTTGTTTCAGAGGCAAAGGAAAAAAGCTAGTAAGCTCAAGGCCAGTCTGGAATACACAGCAAGAACCTACCTCAAAAGAACAACACTCCCAACACATATAAACCCCAGGAGCAGCATTAACATATGAAACTTAGCAAACTATAAGTTAGGACCCATGAAGTAAATACAAGCTACTATATGGCTCCATCATTTTGGCTCTATCTGAGCACTAACAGCAACACATGGCACATGATATAACTTGAGCTTCTGCTTCAGCAAGCCAGGAAGGGCAGAGCCACATGGTCCACAGCAGCAGTACACAGCACAGAAGCTACAGAGCTTGTAGCCCTGGCTGTGTATCACAGAGAAGCCAAGCTCTAGAAAGGAGCGACTGGCCAACAAGGGGCATGGAGCTCACCCAGAAGCACAAGGGTTGTCTCTGTATCATGATTCACTTACAGTCTACACAAGATTTACTTATAGGATTTAGTGTATAGGATATTAGTTCTATATGAAGTAATACTATCAGAAACTTTCACATATAAAAGTTCATATCAAAGAATTGTTTCAATATTAAAAGAATAAAATTAAATTTTAAATATAAACTGATAAAGATTTTCTTCCTATTTACCAATTTTACTTCTTCAAAATGTAAACTTGCCATTATTGTTGAATAATCACAACTGCAAAACAATGCAACTTAACAGCAGCAGAACAAATAAGTGTCAAAGAAGCCTTCAGAATGATCCATCAAGCTTTACACCTCTGTCCTAAAAACCAAGGCAGATTCTGAACAATGTAGATTCTAGGCTGGTGTAATTTACAGTATTCAAATTAAACAAAGAAATGCAAGACTAACAAGAAACACGGCATATATAACACAATTCCTGATGTTAGAGTTGTGTAATCTGTTAACATTAGCTAAAGGCTCTCATTGTATTTTCTCATTTGATGGTTGCTAAAAATGACTACTCAGTGTAATTAGCTTAAGTGCATTATTGTTCTGAGCCTCATGCTTTTTTAATTACTTGGAATTGCTTGAATTAGTCCAGTGCTATAGAAGACATTCAGCTCTCTTGGACAATGAGTTTGCATCTATAGAATGGTGTACACTAAGACCATTGTACATCCCATAGAAAGAAGAATGGGAAAGGAAGATAAGAGAAGATAAATATTGGTGAGGCTTCCAGAACCTGGGAAATAATATAAAGACAAGCCAGCAGGACCATGGTAACCAACCAGAACCTAACTACCAGTCTTGACAGATATTCACTGATAAGGAAGGTTTACCACCAGGCCCAAGAATGGAAAATGGGAATAGCACAAAGGAAATAATCACTTGTTATTTAGACACCAGGTACATACTGACTGGAGCACACAAGAGGCCAGGCCTTGAGAAGTCAACATTAGGCCAAGGTCAGGGACTCAAAAAAGGACACACAAGATCAGCACCTATGATCAGAAACAAAGGGAGAGAGACACGAGATCTACAACAGGAACAGAATCTAGGAGGATAAAGTTGTAGGAAGAGACACAGGAGATTTATACCTGGGTCAAAAGCACACAAATTGTGGCCTTTAGAAATTATCAAGCTCACACCATGCTCTAGACAGGATTCTAATGCTTACCTCCTCTGTTCACACAAAACACTGCCGTGAATAAGCAGTGTGCAGGAGTCTCCACCTACATACTGGTTCTTGGGCTGCAGCCAATTGCTCCCTACTTCTCATGTCCTTAAGTGTTGGGGAATATTACTTCAACTATGTGAAAATGTTATGTTTAGGTTACTTTAACTATGTAAAGGTGTATTACATTTGTTTATGCTGCATTTATTAAATGATGAAAGATGTGTTGTTTGCTTGCCTAAGGAGCCTGATTAGTCTAATAAAAAGATGAACAGCCAATTGCTAGACAGTAGAGCAACAGGTGAGGCTGTCAGGCAGAGAATAAGTAGGAAGAGGAATCTAGTCTTAAAAGAGAAAAAAGAGAAGAGAATAAGGAAAAAGGAGACAGGGATGTCCAGACCCAGCAGGCCAGCCACACAGTTGGACATACAGAATGAAAGAAAGGTAAAAAGCCCCAAGTCAAAATGTAGATGAGGAGAAACTGGTTAATTTAAGTTATAAGGGCGAGCGTGACAACCATAAATAAACCATAAATAAGGTAGACATTCATAATAATAAGCCTCTGTGTCAGTTTTGGGGAGCTGGTTGGTGGCCCAGAAGAGAGCCTATAATATGTGTCATTTCAATGTTGGTCTCAAATTTCTACGAAGGACCTGAGAAATCTGAAGAAGAAAAAAAAAGGAAATGACTCCTTTAAGAGGCTCTGGAATACAGTGATCACTTGAGTAGCCAGCATGTTAAGTAAAAATAAAAAGATACGTAAAAACACCTGGCACAGTACAGGGTACCCACTTGAAGGCAGCTCTTGGTCAGGCTCAAGGGGCTAAAAGTTCACCTTTCAGGAACGAGGTAGGATGAAGCCAACCCTTAATACAAAGCTGCTTAGCAGTAACGTTTGGGTTATATAGTCAGAAAAGGCTAGAGACATGCAGTAAAGACAGGTCTAGTTGGAAAAAAACCTCTCTTAAAGATGCACATAGACTTAAAAAGGAAAAGAAAATGGGTATAGACAGGACGTTGAAAAAGAGTACATATAAATAATAAAGTTTTTAAAGAGAATGAAGTAATATAAAAAGAATAAGCCACATAAAGATGGGAAATATACACATGGAGTCTGGATCCTATATGGCGCTGTATTGACTTTGAATTTTTTTGAATGCTGATGAGTGAACAACAGTTGCTGAGAGACAGCTGCTGGATTGTAAAAGGAGTGTTGAATTAAACCAGCCTAGATACCTTATGCATGTCTTAACTTTAAAATGGAAGTTAAAATTTACTGGATTAGGGAAGAGGTTATGCTTTTGTTTCCATAGGAAATGAAGGCTGTGGGCTCCTTCAATGTTAACAGAGGTCAGGTTTCATGGAGGAGACCTCCTGAAAATCTTGGCTACAGGCATCCATAAATAAAGTAAGAAAAATTTTGAGACAGTGAGGCACTTCTGCTCCTACCAGCACCAAACTACTTCATATAACAATGATTGGTTTCAAAGATCACCATATAGAGTTTGCTTTCAATGTGGGAAAGAAACTGCCCTTGTCTTGACTGCTGATAGTATGCTGTCCAAACTGGGCAAACAGGACACAAAGGAAAAGAACTGCCAAGCTTTACCAAAAGAAGGCAGAACAGTCCTTCAAAATTCTTCTTTCAAGGAAAAGTCCGTCAAATACTCTAAGTGTATAGACCAAAGTTGGATGTTCTAATATTACAGAGCAATCATCAAGACAGCCATATGATTCTATCATTTCTATGGTTTGGGAGTCACTTGCATAGTACTTCCTGTTTACTTAGGTAATTAATATTATATACTTCTGGGGTCTTTGATAGTATTGAACACTAGATAGTTATAGTTACAGTTTTCCTTACTTATGATAGAAGGCAAATTAAGTCCAAAATTTGGACTCACCAAAAGAGGATAAAAATTGAAGTATTTTCTCTGAATTTGCCAAATACAAATGGACTGAATATTGTAAATGTAATTCTTACTTGATAACTGTTCTTATTATATAGTTTTACTATGTTAAAGTTAAAACTCTTTTATTGAGACAAAAGGGGGAAATGTTGTAGAATATTATTTTAACTATGTAAAGATGCATTCCATTTCTTTATGTTGAAGAATAATTTACTTTTACTATGAAAAGATGTGTTATACTTATTTATGTTGCATTTGTTTAACGATGTAAAAATTTGCTGTTAGCCCAGTCAGGTGAATGGCCAATAGCTGAACAGTAAGGAGATAGGCACGGCTGGAAGGCAGATAGAACAAGTAGAAGGAGGAATCTAGGCTAGACAGAGAAAGAAGAGAAGAAGGGAGAGAGATACAGGGGCCAGCCAGGCAGGTAGCTGTCAGACAGACAGACATGGAGTAGGACAGAAAGTTAAAAAGTTAAAGGCCCTGAGGCAAAATGCAGATGAAGAGAAACAGGATAATTTAAATTAAAAGAGCTAGTGGGACAAGCATAAGGCTGAGTATTCATAATAATAATCCTCCATGTCATGATTTGGGGCTGGTTAGTGGCTCCAAAAGAAAGCATGCTACACTTAAGCATTATTAATCTGTAAATACCATTAACCACAGTATTTCTTGGTTGATATTTGAGTGACTTTCTACAGGATTGTGGCCTTTTCCACTCAAATAATAATTCTTAGCAACCTATGTATGGCTAGAATAGGAATATATCAAACTACACACAGAAAACAACCAGACTTTATTCTGAAAATTTGCTGCCATAACTATGCTACTTAGATAATAAAAATGAATTACCAGGAAAGTAAATTAGAAGTCAAGCAAAAGAAAATACATCTTTATTTTTTTCCTTTTTTTTTTTTTGGTATTAGTAAACTACACCAAATGCCTATAAATGTTTAAAAATATTTATTCTCAGCTTTTGCATTTTTCATAATACTTCAACTACTTTTGGAAGCCCCATCTGCATGTAGGCTACATCATTGTATAAGTAGCATATATAGAGGCAGAGATCCTGGACAATCCAATCTGTGCACATACATTATCATACATTGCTTCAGAAGGCTTGTTTTTAAGTTTAGAGCAACTCCATGTAAGGACCTGACTTGCGTTTCAAAGCAGTGCTTCTCAGCCTATGAGTTTTGACCTTTTCTGGGGGTCGAACAACCCTTCCACAGGGGACACCAAAGACCATCAGAAAACAGGTATTTGCATTACACATCAAAACTGGAGCAAAATTACAGTTATGAAGTAGCAATGAAATAGTTTTTTTGTTGGGGGTCACTACAACATGAGGAACTATATTACACGGTCACAGCATTAGAAAGGCTGACAGCCAGTGATCTAAAGGAATAATGTTCTCTGAGTCAATAGGAACACTGATGCACAGAGCAGCATGAGGTGGTCTCTCTTTGGTCACCTGGCACCTTACTGCTTTATGTAATTTGAGTTGCTAATCCCAAACTTTTAAAACTCTATGACAGAGAAAAAGGCCAGAAATAACTCCATTCTGAGTTACATTGGGGTTAGGGGTGCAATGCAGTGGCACAATGCTTGACTACTATGTGCCAGGCCATGAGATACAGAAAAGACAGCACAGCGTAAAAAAAGTTCCATGAAGTCTCACCAACATGAACAAGGATAACATAACAACAGACATGGTACTGGGAAGGTTCACAAGGCCTAAACCCTAGACAAAGAACTACAGGAAATTAAGGAATGCTGAGAGTGGAAGAAATAAGTCAGCCTCGGGAAAGAGCACAACAATTAGGTATCCAACACCAAATGGTCAGACTGAGAATAGATATAATTACAAATAAATAGATATAATTACAAATTGTATTAATTCTTAGAAATACACACACGTATGTGTATATGTGCAATAACAGCTAAAGAAAGGACATGAATCTGAAAGGGAAGGGGAATATATGCAAGGGTTTAGAGTGGGAAGGGGAAGTGATATAAGTATAATCTAATTTTGAAAAGGTGCCATCCTAAATTCAGTCAAAAGAATTCTAAACTTCTGATCACTTACAGAGAGATAATGCTCAGGTTATTTCCGGTAGTCTTAGATTTGCAACATTCCTAAGGCCCTGTTTTTAAAGATAGGAGGAACTGTTTTAAAGTATAACAGCAGTAGGAAGGTTGAGACCAATGCTCTAGAACACCCTCTAAGATGTTCTAAAGTCAACCCCATCAAACCCAGTACTACAAGGGACAATAAATATGAAAGGGCTGAGAGGTGACAGATATGATGATGCCTATGTTAATGTCTGTTGCAAAAGTATCCAAGAAGCAGCTACTGTACGCCAAGGTCATTCTGAAAATGAAAGTCAAACAGAAAAACTATGTCCAGGAAATCCTACAGGACGTCTCAGAAGCCTTCAGCTCAAGTTGCTTCTGTCTCCGAGAAGAAAGGCCACAAATCAATATTATACTAGGATTTGGTGTCAACAGTCTAATACATATTTAAAACAGAAATAAAGAACAAAATGTGAAATATTTAATCCCTTAATGACTATCAATTTAACACCATAAAAAGTATGATTATTGACAGAAAAATTTAAATTCTGGGCAAAGGTGCTTAGATGTCCCATAATGCAGACGTTCTCTTATAAACAGATGTTGAGCTCAGTGACAACACATGTACTCTAGTCTGGTGTGAATGCTGGACAGCTCTGGCCTGACACACAGGGGCATTCTGTTGTATCCTTCACTCTAAGGAGCTCAAGCAATACTGGCATCACCTCACTGAACAGGGACAGGGCTCATCAGACTGCAGGGGTTGCAAAAGTTGGAGAGGGGATGAGAGCTTCCAAAGATATTCTGAGCCCCTTTCTAAGGTGACTTCAAAGCCCCCGAACCTGTGGTCTTCAGAGCTGAGGAACTGGCATTTCCACTCTGAGATATCTCTGCTTCTCTATCTACAATTTTACAAATATATGTGGGTATCAAAACATCAAACAATTCATAAAAGTAAACTTTCAAGATTCTCAAAATTTGCCTCCATGCTTATTTGTAAAATATGAAATAGTATAATAAAATTTTCATATTTTAGCCCCAAATGTGAATATCTGTAGTTCTCTAGGGCTGTGGTGTAAACAGGACCCATTTAAAGAAAGGATCACAGAACTGCCTTCCTGTCTGATATCCCTCTCTCCCCCTACACACACACCTGGGGCCAGGCTCAGGGACCTCAGCCTTCTTCAGGGCACTGTGTCCTTTCAAGCACTGTCCTTCTCCCACCTGTCTTTTGTCAGAAATACTCCCACAGTTGTCCTGTCATCCACCATACCTGGTCACACCTGATAATCTTAAACACCTTTTCTTCAGAGAAGTCTTTCTTAGACCATGTTTGTAAGACTCTTGGCTCACATACTTTCATAAGACATGGTACTTTTTGTGGTATTTGGTGTAGCTAAAATTAACTGGACCTTTTTCTTCATGCCTTTCCTATCCACCAAAGCTGTTTATTGACAGGTTCCATTACCACATCATTCCAGCACTATGGAAGAAGAAATGACATCTTATTCAAAACTGCTAAGTGCCCTTTAGTGTTCCTAGGCTCCTATCTTCTCTAGTATCCTTTTCCTTGTGCTCCCTGACACTGAGCTTCATGCCTGGTACCTTCCTTAAGGTCAATTAACTACTTCTGAGATTCCCTCCTAAAATCATCATCATTGATGTCAACCTACTTCTGACAAGGTGGTAAAATTTTGCATTTCCAACATATCCACAGAAATTTATTTGCAAAACTGTCAACTTAAGTAACCTCCTCTTTAACCACCAGTAGTTCACAGTCTTCCAATTTCTCCCAAACAACATTCAGACCTTCCCTGCTTCCAAAGCCCTGGCTAGTCCTATCTCTTCTGACCTGAATGGCTTCATCTAACCCTTCACTCTCCTACATTACCCAGTCTCTTCTAGGTTTTGTCAACTGGACAAAAAGTGAGTAAGAACCATCAAAAGTTATTAATAGTCTCCCAGCCCTCATCAAAGCACACTGGTGAGCATCAAGTAACACATGCCCAACATAGAGAAATGGCCCTTGCTCTACAACAATGGATAGACCACACTCATGCTTCTGGCCTTGTTCTGCCATGAGGGAATAGTAACCCAGGCCTCTTCACAGACTCCCAACTCTATCTCCTGGTTCCTCAGCTTCCAGTCCTTAAATCCCACAGGGAAGTTTAGGAAAGCTGTTTTAGAATGCCTGGACAACACTAACATCCTGTCTATGAGATCGATGCAAACTTCCCCCTTACCTGATGCAACAATGGTGCTTGCCCACAATGTGTTTTCTATACTGAGACTTTCATGAATGGGAGGGTCACTGTCTTCCTGTTCAGGGAGAAAAACAAAACAAAACAAAACTGGAAAATTAGCAATGTTCTATTCACATTTTAGGTATCTGCAGTGTGAGAAAAGAAGCATACCCATCTTCTATACCCAACTAACTACAAATATAAGTTTCAAGGGGAATATAAAAACCTGAAATTACAGTTTGATTGATCTATGCATAAACACTTCAGTGCTTACATTTATAATAAATAATTTTAAATTTTCATAGGTGCACTTATGGTATGATTATTTGTAGAGAATAGGATAAAATATTTTTTAAGTGCATGGTACAAGCAATGCTTCCTAATCTGAGATTCACTTTTCCTGGAAAGTTTAAAAATTAATATTAGCACAGACATAACCATGAATAAACAATTTTGTAAGTATGGTAGAATTTCCTCTCCTAATATCTGTCAAAGACAAGGGCTATTCTTTAAAAGATAAATATGCTCATGAACAGCAAAAAATGCTTCTGTGACTATTAGTAATAACACACACAGGAAGAAGAGGTCGCCTTTTGAAGCTCCCTTTCCAAATACAATATGAGATATTTTTCATTAATCAGAACTTAAATACAAGCTGTTTGTTGCTAATATACATGTGAACACCAAACGTGCCCAAACAGCAATACTATGATATGTAGCAGCACTTACAGTCTAGTTTTACATGTACAAGTTTCATGCTGATGTTCAGAGATAAAATATAAAGCTGAGAATGTCACCCTGCTGTGGGTTTCTCCTCTGAATGCTGTGAATACTATTAATGAATAAAAAACTGTTTTGGATTTATAGCAGGGCAGAACTTATCTAGGCGGGGAAAAATAGGCTGAATGCTGGGAGACAGCAGGCAGAGTCAGAGAGAAGCCATGGAGCCGTTGCCAGAGACAGATGCACTGAAACTTTGCTGGTAGGCCACGACCTCGTAGTGATGCACAGATTAATGGAGATGGGTTAAATTAAGATGTAAGAGTTAGCAAATAAAAAGCTGTAGCTAATGGGCCAAGCAGTGGTTTCATTAATATAGTTTCTGTGTGGTTATTTTTGGGCTGAGTCGGGTGGCTGGGAAACAAACAAGCAGCCTTTCCAACAAATTGGTTCGCCAACATGGTAGACTAAATCCATGTAAAAGCTGAAAAAGTAATCCTAGACACAAAAGAACTGCCAATATAGGTGGAACTGTCTTTAAGATATCCTGCTTCATGGAAAAGTCTGCTGGATACCATGGGTCTTTAGGTTGAAGATGGATGCCCCACTGGTACAGAAGAACTTTGGGTGAATGTCCAGGTAGTGAGATATTTCTGTCAATTCTAGAGTTTTGAAAGTTGCTTATAATGAACTTATTGTTTACTTAGGTAATATTATGTCCTTCTGGAGTTTTTGATGGGAGTTAAAGAATTGATAATTATAGTTTTCCTAGTTATGATAAAAGATAAAATAGATATAAATACTGTAACTGCAATTCTTGCTTGATAACTGTTTTAAGTAATTTTACTATGTTAAAGTTAAAACATTCCTTTTTATTTAAACAGAAAAAGAAAGGTGATGTGGGATTCCCCTCTGTATGCTGTATTAATGATTAAATTAATTGATTTATTGATTAAAGAAAATTAATGATTAAAGAAAATGCTTTAGACCTATAGCCAGGCAGAACTTAGCTAGGCGAGAAAAACTAAACTGAATGCTGGGAGGAAGAAGGCATAGCTAGGAGAGAAGCCATGTAGCCCGGCTGGAGATAGATGACAGAACCTTTCTCGGTGAGCCACAGGGTCATGGCGATATACAGATTAATAGAAATGGGAAGAATTAAGATATAAGAAGCTAGAGCTAATGGGCCAAGCAGTGATTTAAATAATATAGTTTCCGTGTGATTATTTTGGATCTGAGCTGCCAATCAGCCAGGAAACGAACAAGCAGCCTTAGTACAACATTACCCTAATGAACAGCTGTGGGAGATTTGCTGTCTATACTGTGATTGTGGGAGACTTGCTGGAAGATCATAGGAGCCCAAAGATCTGAATCTGACAGTGACATGCTGCAGTAAATGGCCCCAATGTCTGCACAGGGCAGAAACAGCTCACATTGTGTCGACTGTTAGAATTTCTCCCTAAAACAGCAACTTTCATAGGATCTTTATTATAACTTGCAATATGCTATCAAGACACATCCAAAATAAAGAAATATGGGAGAAAACAGAGTTTTGACCTATGGCTGTACCTTTTCCATTAATTGATCAGGCCATCTTCAAATGGTACCTTTTTCAACTATCTTGCTAGGAAATGAATATATTTGGTACAAAACTATCTGATTAAAGATAAGGCAGAGAACCCCTAAACTCTTATTTCTACTTCAAAAATATTAGCAATAATGCCAACATCTACAAAGTAAAAGGTTTTGCTTTGTCCTATAGGTGCCTGGTATGCACTTGACAGTAAATCAGTAATTATGAAATCTACTGCCTTCCTGAAAATGCTCAGGCTTGTGTTTTAGAACTGTGTGACTCCTGCATCCCTCTCCAGTACCCAGAGAAGAGAGCACCCTAACCCTAGATGGGCCCTGGGTTTCGGGTTTGGGACTGTGAAAGCTGTCATTTCAGTAAGTGTTTAAAACATAGACATGCCTTAAAACTATGTTATCTTCATGTGTGTGGAGGGGGCATTGATGCTTAAAAAGAACTCTCCCAAAAACACAGAACAAAGCTTAATTCATGTCTATTCTGTTGACACTACTCATAAATGCAGGAATCTAACACATGTAAACGATTGCTCTACCACAGGCCAATGACTGTAGGCCAGCTAACACCTCTTTATGTGGAAAAGCCGAGGGTTATATCAGCATAATATAAATGTTCAGGTATGCAGGGGGGAAACATAGAGTCAAAATTTAAGAATGACAGAGTTATAAGCATGGTTATACTTTAATCAATTTACTTTGATATAATAAAGGCGATAAAATGTTTACTGGGATTCTTCATGGGAACTCCCACATCATCACTCGTCTTTAAAACACACATTAAACATTAAAGTAACCTGCTTCCTATTTCCCAACACTGTCTTCTATAGACAATGCCAAGAATACACTGCTTTTCTTTCTCCAATTCAAAACCGAAATCACTCTTCAAGATAAACCGATAATGATTATCTAAGGAAAATTAGGTTTACTTTATTTAATGGTTTAACAGAACAAAAGAATCAAATTTTAGAAAACACAGGTCATCTCCATGGACCACATTGCTTTTTATTTGACATTATGGCTGAAATGAAATAACAACTTCTGAATCACTTAGAGAGTATGGTTCTGATTAATACTGTTGGAGATAGATCCAGATACTCTTTGCGTTATTTACTAAATACAGCCAATATGATATAGCCTTCAGTTCTATATTGGTCTAAGAGTTTCAGCAATGGGATGCAGATATTTTCTGATCTGCACACTTATCATTTTATGAAATTACGACCTAACTACACATTTCTATTAGACCCTAACAATTAATATCATTGTCACCTAAGGATCATAACCTAAACAACTATAGGGTTAATGTTTGCTCTCCACACATGGAACAGTAACATAAAGTGATCCAATACATTAATAACTGAAAAATAAAGAGGAACTCTCTACCTTCTACAGGCACCATGAGCCCACAACCTTGGCAGCACATAAGGCCATGCCAACCACTAAGCTAAGCTATCCTACAGAATGCCATGAGTAGGTGAAGCATGGTGCCTCAAGAGAAGAAGCAGACACACCAGGGAGGGGTGTGGATAGCCTTCCCTTTAGCATGTCCTTTATTTACCTGGTGAGCACAAATGCACAAATTCCTTTAGAGCACTTTCTAAAGGCACAGTGGTGGACTGAAGTTCAGCCATCAGAAAGCACAGGTAACAAACTACCAAAACTGGAGGTAGGGCCTGGTTTAGACAGCAAAAATATACAGCCAGGAAAGGTTACAACAAGAATCTGTCTCAATAAAACCAAATTAACAACACAACAAAACCTCTTCCTCAGGTTTCCTTAATAAAAAGTGTTAGAGATTATTCATATATGTCTACCATTTGGCTTAGTATTTTCCCTTTATGTCAAACTCTCAGAGACAGACAGGAGTTAAAGCAGGCAACAGTCTTTACAATTATCTAAAGTGGAAATAAATCCTATACAATTTAATTTTAGAAATGTAAATTGTTTTCCCATTTTCTATAACATGTTATCTTTCCATGGTTTCCCTTCATTTCTGTCATGCGAGTGACAGTCTGTAAGTATTAAGTATGTCAAATACATATAAAAAATCATTATAAAGTTCTTTACCAATCTCATGCATAAATAATAAAGATTGGGATGACAAAAAAGGAATTTCAAAACCACTTTCAGTTTGGTTTCTTTTTCCTTAGGATTATGTAGTTTGAAAAAAATGCACTTTGAAGGAATATCAAATATTCTAATTCCAGGCTGGTCCCTCAGCAGTGGCCTGCATAACAGGCAGGGAGCTGTCCAATGTTCTGACAGGAAGAGGCATGAATAAAGGTTGGGTGTGTTGTGGCTTCTACAAAAAAGCAAGGTAGAAAACTCAGAGCAGACATGGGAGTATGTTGGTAATGGTAACAAAAAGTATTAGCCCACTTTGACCCTGTCTTTCCAAGGTAAGGCTTATGTCTTAAATAAAAAGAAAAGTTAGCATCTAGAGAAAAGGCAGAGACCACTTTCAGTGGCCCCAAGATGTAGGAGGGTAACTGTTGAGGAAAGCTGTTAGTTCATTCCCAGCTGCCCAGACCACAAAATAATCACTCAGAAACTATATTATTTGCAATACTGTTTGGCCAATAGCTTAAGCGTATTGCTAGGTAGCTCTTATATCTTAAATTAACCCATTTCTCCGTGAGACTTGTGTCCTACAGGCTAGGTTCTGGGGCATCTGTCTCTGGAGGTGGCTACATGGCTTCTCTCCGACTTTGCCTACTGTCTCTATATATCTCTTTCAGACCTGATGTACACTGTGGAACCAGGCTGTCCCAAGATGTAGGAGGGTGACTTCCAGTACACTATACAGCCAGGTTGTCCCAAGATGTGTGTGTGTGTGGGTGGGTGACTTCCAGTACACAATATAGCCAGATTGTCCCAAGATGTGTGGGTGTGTGTGGGGGGGTGACTTCCAGTACACTATACAGCCAGGTTGTCCCAAGATGTAGGAGGGCGGCAGACACAGACTCATTCACAATGTGCTTGACTGTGTTAGAGTCACCAGGGGCAACAAAATGCACAATGTACGTACCACCAAAGCAACTTCAGAGTGATACACTCCAATTCCTATAGTCTTCAACAAACTGACCCCCAACAGGGGTAGCTTCTTCACCGTACTATACTAAAAAGTATATAGGATTACCACTTTAAAACAGTGCTCAACTAATACTTTTCTATAATTAAATGGAATTTAAATTTCTAATTATAAAGATATTAAATGTCATTTTCTTTCTTTATACTTGAAAAGTACATGCAAAATTATTTTCATACTTTATTAACCTAAAATTCTAGACTGATATATTTAACAGAGAAAAACAAACTGGCTAAAAATGTCAAATGTGGGTACAAAAAGGCCATTTACCTGAAGTGTGCTCCTCAGATATGACCTTAAGAAACACAAGTAAAGGCTCGTCAAGTTCATGCAGAGCCTGAAGGAGCTATGTTGTCTTTCTGCATGTTTGGGGGCTCCCTTGGAATCTACCTCCATAACGAGCATCCACAGCGGGCAGCATGTTCACCTCTGTATAATATAGGATAGTCCCTTTCCAGTCCCTCTGAAATGAAACTCTGGATATGCAGTATTGCCCATAGAGCTCTCTCATCTCCCAAAATATTTCTTTGTTTTAATAAATCACAGACAAGGCTTAGATGTTAACATTTTAGATGGTTCTGGTAGTATTACTCTCTAAAGGAGCAGAAATGTATACACAATGTAAAACTAAGACAAACAGGACTTCTGTTGTGTTATGAGAGATGGGAATGGCCCTCATATAAAAAGCTTCCTCCTCCATCAACCTCACACTGAATAACAACAGAGCAGGTACACACAGACCTCTTCTAGACCTGGGCCTGCACCCATTTTCTTATTCCCCTTCTCACTGGCCTAAGCATATATGTCTGTGTGTGTGTGTGTGTGTGTGTGTGTGTGTGTGTGTGTCTGCATTGTAGTAATAGGAGCGGCGGGGCTGCGTCCCCAGCACCCCGGCCGCCTGCTAGCTTATGCCCAAAATAGCAACACACAAACTGTATTCATTTAAGCACTGGTTGGCCCATTTCTATCTAGCCTCTTCTAGGCTAACTCTCGTACCTGGACTAGCCCATTTCTAATAATCAGCTGTAGCCCATGAGGTGGCTTACCAGGGAGATTCTAGCCTATGTCCACCCTGGGTTGGAGCTTCATCACGTGTGCCTCAGAGAGAGGGGAGCATGGCATCTGAGGCGTCTGCTCCCGAGAGGAGAGCTGTCGAGTCTGAGCTCACTTCCTCTTCCTCCCAGCATTCTGTTCTGTTTACTCCTCCCACCTTTGTTTTAACCTATGAGGGCCAAGCAGTTTCTTTATTGCTTAACCAATGAAATCAACAGATTGATAGACACTCCCACATCACTGCATGTATAAGAGTGTGTGCATGTATGTGTGTGTACCTGTGTGTCTACATGGATAGGTGTGTTTGTGTGTACATGTATATATGTGTGTGTATGTTTGTGAGTATGTGTGTGTACATGTTATATGTGTGTGGGTTTGCAGAGTTTCTCACAAAACCCACCTTTATGCATCCACAGTGCAAAGAACATACATTTTGAAGAACCTATGTGCTTTCTGATTAGTCTTTCTGAAAATTCTGAAAAGCACAACCAAGGAAGAGGTGGCATTCATCAGACCCAGAAACCTGACAAGTTAGGTACTATAAATCACATCAGAGGGGGAAATGCTGCTCAGATCTAACAGATTCTCACAGACTAGGAACATATAAACAATACAAGTATATCTGTGGTTCATGGAGGCAAAAAAGTATGAAACCAGGTGTAAGGCCCTTCAGGCTGCATGTATTATGCCAAGAAGTTTCGAGTGGCAAGGTTATAATGTGTATGATGGGGAGGAATGAGGGAAGCTGAACCTTTGATCAAGAACACACTCCTATGACAATTATACTGTTTCTGCAATTAGCACCAATCATGTATCACAAAACATAGTGACCTAAGCACCTCTTAAAGGTCCCATGTACCAGTATAGCTATGCTGAGGACCGAGTCTCCAGCATAGGAACTCAGGGACACCTTCTTAGAATTTCTATTGCTGCAACAAAATCACAGTACCAAAAGTAACTTGGGGAAGAATTTATGTGGCTTAGTCTGTTTTTTTTTTTTTATTGAGAAAAGGAAAAAAAAAGTATCCGCCTCCTCCCAGCCTCCCATTTCCCTCCCCCTCCTCCCACCCTTCTCCCCCTCCCCCCACTTTAAGACAACCCAGTATCACCTGCACTGCACACAAATGCCTGGGCCCTTCCACCTCAATTATCAATCAAGAAAATGCCCTAGGCCAAACAGATGGGGGCATTTTCTCAATTGCGGTTCCCTTTTCTCAGATGACTTTAGCTTGTGCCAAGTTGAGAATGTGTGTATATATATATAAATATATAAACAGAAACACATGCAATATGGACTACCAAGGAAATTATGTGTTGCCAACATACTGTATCTTCCCTGGTCTAGCTTTTGAATTGTAGCAGGCTATAGAAGTACATGAAAACTACAGAAACTCATACATTTTACCTTTTCTTTTAAGTAAAGGAGCCTTGAAGAGGATACAGAAAATGCTCAACAGAGAGCAATGAAGGAGGACAGTATAAACAAGACATTGTCATTAAATTCAAACAGTATCTGGGAAACAGGAACCCCAGCTTAGAACTATGAATATGCACCATGGCACATAAAGCTGACACTATATTCTGAGGCTATGTAGATGAAGAATCTTTAAGAAATAATTAGAAATAAATAATCTAGAAAGTTCCACAAAGTAACACCTAACTTTCCCATGCTCTGCATATTTTGGTGAGCCCATACAAATGAAATGTGTAAGGACACATGCCACCACCTGCTCCTAATGAACACATCTTCAGTCTCTGCAGCAGTCAGTGGGCATCTCTAGCTTTATTCAACTTTCTGTGAATGTACTCACTCATAAGTGTTTTTTTAAACATAAAGCAAAGAAAGCCAGCCTACAAACCACAATCCCAGAGAACTTAGACAACAGAGGACACTAAGAGAGACTTACATAGATCTAATCTACATGGGAAGTAGAAAGTAGAAAAAGACAAGATCTTCTGAGTAAATTGGGAGCATGGGGACCTTGGGGGAGGGTTGAAGGGGGGAGGGGAGAGACAGGAAGAGGAGCAGAGAAAAATGTAGCTCAATAAATATCAATAAAAAATGTATTTAAAAAATCTGCTGACCTAACCAAGTTTACCTGCACAGCTTTAAACCCATTTATCATGCTGCACGGTTATCCCCACTAACCATCTTATTTTATAAAACTGAAATTCTGTCCCTATTAAATATCATCTGTTACCCCAAAGGCCCCAGTACCTACCATCCACTTTCTAAGAATCTGATTACTCACCTCTTACAAGCATAATCATAGAATATTTGTTCTTTCAGGATAAGTTAGTTTACTTAAAATAATGTCCTTAAGTTTCACCCGTTATGTAACATGCATAAGAATATCGTTCTTTTCTGGATCAATTTCTAAGAGTACTTTCCTAATGGAGGTTAGCCATATAGCCACAATGTAAGCTACATATATTTTCTCATAACTCATATAGCTTTGACATGTTTGTGCTTATTTCTGATATGCAAACTCTTATTTTCACTCACCCACATGTATCAACTTTTCAAAACAATTCTAGAGTTTGGGTCACAGTGAAAAACTCTTGAGACAGTTCATGATCATAAATGTTGTCTTCCAATACTGGAACAATTTTTAATTTCTCTTTTAATCAATTCTTTTATTTATAAGTTATTTAAGATATATTATTATTATTAAAGTTTTAGAAACTTCAAGAAATATTTCTTCCTAATTTAAATTTTTTTCAGATATACTAAGATTTGTTTGACCTACTTTGATAAATGTCCCACAGACCTGTAAGTATATTTTACATTCTACTGCTGAATGATATCTTGTATAGCTGTCAGTTCAATCAACTTTAAAGATAATCTTCAAAGCTATTATGTTCCTACATATTTTTTATACCTGTTCAATTAATTCATAAGAGGGCATTGAAATTTCCAACTACCATTAAGAATCTGTTTCTCTTTCAGTCCTAAGAGTTGGCTTCATGAATTTCAAAGCTGTTATTAGGGACATAAATGTTTATGGTTTTATGTCCTGACAATAAATTAACCCTTTCCTCATTATCCCCTGAACCCAGCTTCTTGTGATACTGCTATAAACACTTGAGTTTTACTTAGCGGCACCCTAAGGCATACTTTCCTACCTTCTTACTTTTGAAATATAAGTGGCTTTAATGTGTTTTCTTAGAGACACCATATATTGGGATCCAACTGTGTACAGTCTGACTACTCTTTCCATGGAATTGGCATATAGATCATTTACATTTGTACACAAGTTATTAAGAAGTCTCTAAATTTAGGTTCCAAATGCCTGAAGCTATCGGGGTAGTTTAATTTTTATTTATTTCTAAATCTATACTGCAGTTATAAATATATATATATATATAGGACTTCATCTACAAATTATATACCAGGCCTGAATTGTACCCTATTGAATACATTTAGTATAAGAGATCCTTTTTGACATAACCAGGTATGTTGTACTATAACTGCCAAGAAAGTCTGAGGACCCTTGCTGGGTTTTCCTCAAGCAGCTCCTAGCACAGAATAGACAAACAAGCCACTGAGTGACAAAAGCAAGAGCTGTTCAAGTGTTCCTCTGCCTTGAAATTTTTCTTTGTTTCTTTTTGGAGGATTTCTATTAAATGGAAAGTTTTGCTTCTCCCATCTTCCCATTTATTCTTTTATATACAGTATATAGGTACTTTCTGTTCATAACAAAGTATTGTTTTCTTGAACCAGATACACAGAGGGGATTCTATTCTCATGATGGGAACTGGGATCTGCTCTCAGTTTACACAAGGCATCTCCTTAACTCATCATCTATGAGCCCAATCACAGTGTGGTACTGGTGTGGGCTGACTCTCCTGTGTGCTCCAGTGTTGTCTCCCTTCCTCACTATGCTTCCTTGATACACAAACCTTTAAGAAGCTCACTTTTGCCTCACAAGTTTCTCAAACAGTCATGAGTGATATATTCCAAATGTCCATTGGGGATTGGAGGGCTATCCTAACCAAATCCATACAGAGGACATGTGATCCTACCTACTCTTCAGAGAGCAAAAATCTATCTAACATCAATGTCCAAGGGTAACCTTTTTCTTCTCCCAACACAGAAACTAGCCTGGCACGGACTCTGCTATTTTGGATTTTACTCCATTTTCGAAAAGAGAAATATGAGAAATTATCAAACCCAAGTTTATCCATGAATAAAAAGGAGTGGACTCAACCTGCTCTCACTGTTGGCAGGTGCTGTTGGAGGTCTGTCCAACATAGAGTTGGGTGGCCATAGCCATCCTGAGGTGACAGGAAGTCTAACGCAGCCTCTCTTCAGCTCCCCAACGCTGCCACTTTCCCCTGTGCAGCTTCCTCCAGCATGACTGACTGGTTTCCAGTCTAACAGCCCCACCCACAATGACACATGTGCCCTCCAGGCTCTGGACAGCCTACTCTGACTCTTTAACCTTGAGGTCTGCAAAGATCTGTCTAACAAATATTGCCAACATTTAAAAAGTGAAGAAAAAGCAGAATGCCAATAACATTTAAGATTTGTAGCTGGGCTGTGGTGGCACATGCCTTTAATCCCAGCCCTCGAGAGGCAAAGACATTGGATCTCTGTGAGTTCAAGACCAGTCTGCTCTACAGAAAGAGTTCCAGGACAGACTCCAAAGCTACAGAGAAACCCTATCTTGAAAAAAAATATTCATAATAAAGGTTGGATTTTTATATTGAGAGACACCTGTTTATATGTTAAAATTTTTGCACAGAAATACCACAGAGCATCATGTGCACATGCTTCCATTACATCCTGGCATGTAGTTATACAGCATACATGTAAATAAGCAGCTACAAAATGATCTCTATCTCCCCCGTGGGCTCTGACTGCCTCACAGGTGTCCTGAACTAGCATCCCCACAACTTGTATATTAACTGTCAATCACTTAGCATCTGCAAATAGTTTTGCAAGTGATAATGATCACGAGCTAAATCGTGTATGATGAGTAACAAACATGTCCATGTTCCTATATTAAAAAGTCTTATAATAAAGACCCTTATTAAGAAATATGTTAACCTTTATAAGCTGTTAAAACAAGTATTCAGTTGTTCTATTTCCAACAGTCATGAGAGAAATGGGGCTTCAAGCTTTAGCAAGTCTCCATAATAACAAGCATCACAGAAGTAAAGGATGTACGTTCATGTAAACACGTATTTTTCCTCCAGGGAAATAAGAAGCTAGAAGTGCTGGGCACATTGGTCACCAACTATTAAC
Source organism: Microtus ochrogaster (assembly GCF_000317375.1). Taxonomy (NCBI): domain Eukaryota; kingdom Metazoa; phylum Chordata; class Mammalia; order Rodentia; family Cricetidae; genus Microtus; species Microtus ochrogaster. Next base: position 64,199,188 of record NC_022020.1, read on the forward strand.
TGAAGTCAAGACTGAATTAGCTACACTGTACTATTTTTCTGACTCTTATCCTGTGGGAACCGGATCTCACAGACTGGACATGTGCTGAAAACAAGGGAGCCTGCACCGCATGTGCTCCAGTAGGAGATGGCGCAAAGGACATACCTCTAAGAACTTACACATTTTACAGCTTTTGTTTCATGCTTAGAGCTTCTGTGTTAAGCTATGCTAACTGAATTATTCTCTCTAAACAAAGGTGCACTGCCATTAGCCTATACAAATATTGAAAATCTTTAACTTACCCTGGTAAATGTTCCTTCAAAACTATGAATATCCAGTTGTGGCTTCTGAGCATAAACATAGGCACTGATAGAAAAAAGGTCCTGGAATAAAAAAAAATAAAAATGAACATAAATCTTATGATTGAGCAAACATGATAGTAGAAATTTTCAAGACATGAAACTTCCACAGCACACAGCACCTTTTGATACAGGGACATAATGAACAAGCTGGCGACAACCCTCATTTCCAGGCACACATGAACATTTACAAGCATGCGTTTCATTTAGTATATTAGACATCAAATGACTGAATAATGGCACAATAATGAGAGTGTCATTCGAAGCGTTTCATGATAATTTAAAAATCATTCTGAAGTTTTCAATAATGTAGGAAAGCCTCCGCTATTAGGTCAAGGGCAACATTTGTTCGCATTACTTAAAGGTCATTAAAATACATCCTTAATCATAACATGTGTTTCATTACAAATAAAATTGTCTCTTGTTCAATAAAACTAATTAAATGTAAATGGTATTGTTTACTGCTATATGGATCTTTTGAAATAAATCAGCAAGTCATGATTTATTGAAAATTGCTGGGGCCTCATGGTTGTTAATAAATTTGCTTGATCACAAAAGCCAGAAGCATATTTCCCAAATGTCTACAGTGTCTGGAAAGTGCTCTGCCAACTCGGTAGCAGCAAGTGGAAACCACATCTGGGACCAGAGAGCAGCAGGGGAGCCTTGGTCACGGGAACACCCTCCCCAGTGTCCACTCTTCGACCACATTGGGGAGGTGGGGCTCTAGCACAAGCAGGTTCACCTACCCTGCACCACACTGTCAGGAGCTGGGAGGACATTACTGGTGGTGTGACACAAAGTATCTCTAAACCCATCACTCACAGACACAGGAGTTAAAACAAGTAATAGCTATGGCATTGTAAGCTATAAAATGATGACAAACTGAACGGCCTGGCTATAGTAAAATCAGAGCTTTCTTTTCTATGAAGAATAGTGAGTCCAGCTTTTATGACAATCTGTGGATCGGAAGGTCAGTTCTCATCTAAGAAATATTCTTGTTAGTTAACCACCAAATAAAATATCAAAATGTCTTAATTAATTATACAATTATTTCACAATAGTTACTCATACTTCCTATCATACCATATCAGACATAAAATTTGAAAGTAGCACTATGTGAAATACATACCTCTTTAAATACTGCATTATATAAAATATATACCACAATACTTTAAATAAAATTAACATACATATTTTCTATTAATAAAAATGAAAAGATCTTCCAGATATTGAATAAAGCATGACTTCCTATGGTGACAGAATAGAAGTCATTCAAAGTTATAGACAGAAAATAGTATACTAAATTTTTTATTATTTAATAGCACATAATTTATATTATATTCTACACATAATTAAAATACAAAATTAAATTTGATATACATATACACCTATTTTCAGCATCACAATCAAGGTACACAACATTCCCATGACCTTCAAGTACCCACTGTGCCCCACCCTCCTCCACTGCCCATCTCCATTCTCCTCCACGTCTGTCTCCTCCACCTCCACATCCATCCTGCAGTTCAACCTACCTTCAACTCCACACCCACACACCTGTATTCTCCTCTACATTTCTCTAGCTCCATTTCCACCTCTACCCTCCTTCACTCCCTGCAGGGCCTGGTGGAAAAGAAGCCATTCTAAAAAGATACTTGTGTCCAAGTATCTAGAAACAACAGACACCAAAGAAATGGGGATTTTCCCCAGTATCTCATGCTGGGAGAAGGAAAGGGTCTCAGCCAGACGGGGTGCTTGTCTCTTCGAATGGTTTTATCATCTTGTCAGACCACCTTATAGGCTGGGACCCACCAAAACCCGGTCAGTGATCAACAGTGGTTGGCTGGACCATACCTTCACCAGAACTGCTTAGATGTATGTGTCCTTGGTCCTCTAAACTTTGATCTCACTTCAGAGCTCAAACATGGACTTGAGGGGTTTCCTGGGTACCCCATTCTTCTGCCCAATGTGGCTACATTGAATAAATCTCCCTTTTCTGTTTTCCATTTTTAACCTGGCTCTTCCAATTGATTTATAAAGGACAAGTGGCTGCACCTGACTTGGGGTGCAGGTTGTGAGCCCTCAGTCTGACAATGCCCCTCCTCTCTTGCTCTCCTCTGTTGTCCTCCAGCACCACCCCACCCTCCTCAACTGCCCAACTGTTCTTCCCAGACTGCTGGGGTTGAATCACAAACAGCATATTCTTGTTCAGTTAAGTTTCAGTTTTCTTTCAAATTCTTTCTGACAAGGCCTTATTCTGCACTGCCTTTTCTGTTACTCTTAAAGCCAAATCTATCACACAGTTATCAAGTAGTGTGGATGCTGACCGGCTGCCTACTGCCGGTGCCATTTTTGAAGGCTGTTCAAGGGGGAAAAAGAAAGTGGAGACATCACCCACTTCAAATAGTTTCAAAACATCCTTTTTAGTTTACTCCAGACATACTGGCAAACCAGTAACACAAGGGATCATGTGTAACCAAGGAGTAACTCTCACCTCAACACAGGATTTTAAGTAACTTCCCAAGGAAATTTTATTTGCTTTTATGTTTTCATTTTTACACATCTTTATTGTGTATATGCCAGGATACACAGGCCACAGAACAAGTGTAGAGGTCAGAGAACTTGTAGGAGGGAGTCAATTCTCGCTTTCCACCATGTGGACTAAAGGAGATTGACCTCAGGTCAGCAAAGTTGATGACAAAGACCCTTGCTAGCCATTTTACTTGTCCAAATTTATTCATTTTAACAAAGTATGAAAGAAAATAAGAAGACAGTTGTCCTACATTTAAGATAATAGTACAACTTTATTTTGCAACATAAGAAATAAAATAAAAATGTAAAACACTGAAAAGGAGGGCAAGCATGGAAAAGGCCTGAGAAAAACAGGAAAGGAAGGGACTGCCCTGGCTAAAGTGGGCAGTGGGAAGGAGCTTTTTGGCCTATACTCTATAGCACCCAGCTGTGCAATGGGCTTCTTCCTCAGAATATTTCAGCAACAGCAGCACTTTCAATGCTAATGACCCCTTTGACTCCACCTACTGACAGGCACTTGAATGATTAAAATGACAAATCAGAGCTGTCAGGAAAGCAGCATTAGGGCCCAAAAGGAAACCAGTCAATGTTTGGGAAAACATGCTAGTGTTGACCCAAACAAAACCTAACACATTTATACAGCAACAGACATTATGAAGACAGCAGTAAAAACAGAGATCAAAATATCTCATTTGTAGCCAAGGTCTAAAGAACAGGCACGCCTGCTTGTGAAAGAGGACCGGAGATTGTATAACCGATTGAGGGTAATTTTAAGGTTGGAAAAGAGATAATTTGTTCATGGAATAGTACCGGTGCAGGTGGCTAACAGGGTTTTGTTATTAGATTTTGATTTCTCATTCAGAAATTCTCCTGAAATTAATGCTGATAAGACAGACTGATTAGAACATGGATGATGAGTATGGAGTTTCTCAAGTACTGTTTCAGGTTATCTTGAATTAACTTTAACCTCCCTTGTACCCATTCACTGCCTGCCTAACCCTGACCTCTTAACATCTTATGATCACAGGTAAATTAGGGCATTTGGAAATGTACAAGTTGACCATGAGTTTACACCAGATCAAATGCTAACTATGACCAAAAAATAAAAATAAGAATAAGAAAAGAAAAGAAACAAAGAAAAAGGAACGCCTTCATAAGGGTCAGTAAGGTGCCTGAGTGGGAAAAGGGCTTTCTTAATGACCTCAGTATGGTCCCTAGAACCTGCATGGTGGAAGGAGAGAACTACTTCCATAGACTGTCCTCTGGGCTCCATCTGTGCACTGTAGCACACACAAGCCCAGCACACACACACACACACACACACACACACACACACACACACACGCCACACACACACACACACACACACACACACACACACACAATAATGGAAAAGTTTCTAAAAACTTATGAAACTGTTAGAACATAGAATTTAGGTAGTCTGAATCTGAGTTTCTAGGCCATAGTCACTTAATTTCTGCTCCAGAAAAAAAAATAATAATTATCTCTTATTACCTTTGAGGTGAGAGCTATGTTTTTTTTTTTGTATACACACTAGACAGATAACCTGTTTAGTATGAAATCATGTAAACTATAATAGTGCAAATAGTCTAAGTTTAAAATTAAGAGCAGTATTCACTTAAAAATATACTTGAAAATACTGGTAGGCCATACAACAAACTATACATATGAACAAACATTTTCATTGGGAGTACTGGGAACTGATAGAGACCAGGCACCTAGGGTGCTAGGTAGGAACTTGAAGTAGTCTAACACTGAGCCATATCCCCAGGCCTCTTTTACTCTTTATTCTGAGACAGGTTTCACATTAAGTATTCTAGCTGGCTTCATGCTCACTCTGTAGCTGAGGTGGTACCTGAATTTGCAATGCTGTTTCCTCAGTCTCCAAATGGCTGGCATTACAGGCCTAACTAAATTTTCTTATGAAAATCTATGTAAACATAAAATGTATTGGGCATGGTGGTATATGTCCATAATCCTAGAGCTTGGGGAGCAAGGGTGAGAGTCTCAAGTTTAAGGCCAGCCTAGGCCACACAGTGAACTCGAGCTCAAAAACAGACTATGAAACTGCAGAAATGCTTGTGGAAACTTACATTAAAAAATGAGCCAGGACACACTCTTAAACGTCCTTTTGGCAAACAGTATATATGGCATCTGTCCTAAATGCGGCTGTCCAGGAGGATGTATGTGGTATGTCAATGGCAGCCAGTGCTGAGGGTAAACTGTGAAGGAGCTTCTTCCATTTTATCACTTGGGGCATTTTCAATGGACATATTAATATTAAAGTCGGGACAAATTTACCCTGATCTCTTTTTCTGAAGGAATGGGCCCTAAGAAAGAAGTCTGCGCAGCATTTGATGCAGAAGTGAGGACAAAGACAAAGCCCTGACAAAGAGGCTACCTGACCAGGACAAGGCCAATTTTGCGGGGGTTCCACTCTGACAAATCAAGCCTTAATTCAGATATAGTCAGCAGTAACATACATCTTGTTTGGCCCACCTACTTCTCATCCAAAATTAATGAACTTCTCTACACGGTGTTGATTCACTGAGACCCACTTTCTTGGCAAAAACAACTATAAAGAGGGATTAAATCAGGAAGCAGCCATATTCAGACAGGGACACAATGACCCAAGAAGACAGACATACACTCTGTGCTCTTTGTTAGGGAGCACCGATTCACAGGACAAGAGAAGATGCCAAGCAGGGGAGGAAGGCTCTGACCTGGAGACCAAGCTCAGGAAAACTGTAACAATGAGGGTATTTGCAGTTGCTGGGAAGGTGGTGGAAAGGCAAAGAGGAGTCTGCAAAGATCTCCACTGGAGTTGGATGCCTACAGTATCACTAAGCACATCTGGCCAGGCACTGTGTGAACCTCCAGACTGAGAGCTCAGAAGACATCAAGTTTTGAGGGGGGGGGGGGGGTGCAACCAAAGAGTTTGGTAGATCCTAGAAGGAGTTTGCCCTAGCAGTGTAATTAAACCAGCATTACAGCACAAAGGAACCCACTCTAGAAATACGTAAACAGGGTCCTGATAAGACTAAGATGAGTTGCAAGATTTTGAACCAAGAATATACATAAGAGACCCTGAAGGGAAAAAAAAAATCACAGACAATGACTATATATGTACACATACCCTTTCTCCTCTCTCTCTCTCTCTCTCTCAGCAAATATACGAAAGTCAAATGCTACAATACATGAAAAAGATACCCAATGGGAGAAAGTGGGATTTATCCCATTTTGTGGTAGGCACAAAAACAAAGTCAGTATAAAAGCAAACATTATGTATTTATATATTAATAAAAGAGAAAAAACACAAGATTATCTTCAAAGATATAGAAATGCCTCTGAAAAAATGGAATTCCTTTTTGTTACTGTTAGGCCTCAGGTTATCCTACTGCTCATAAGCGAGCTGGACTATAGAAGTCAGTATTCTTCAGAAACTTGTGAAACACTTACTGTCTGCAAAAAAAGAGTCATTTCCCTTACCTGAGGCAGAAAGGACACATGGCTACCTGGGCTGCATATTGAAGCCCAGGCTCCCCCAGTATCACAAGTACCTCTGGCATCAAATTCCAAGCTAGCAGCCTCTCCCTTTTCACCTCCTCCTTACCCTGGCAGGTTTCCTTCCCCAGCTACTCGTCCCTCTTCCAGCCTAGCTAGTCTCAGTCTTCTCTCTTATTCCCACTTACACTCTCTTGCTATCTCGCCATCTACTATCGCCACTATTCTCTCCTTTCCCACTTCTCTAGCCCTGGCCATGCCCCATCCGCTAGCCATGGACAACCTACTTCTTTCTCTGCTCTGGACTCTTCCAGACATCTCTGGCTGTCCTCTCTCTTATCTACAATAAAAATCTTAACCGTATCAAAGAGCACTCACGTCAACAGTTTCTTTACTTTGCTCCCTCACATATCAAGCCTCTAGGCAAACTAGACTAGGAAAACTGCAGGTATCCTCATTATTACAGGAGGGAGGGAAAGAAGAACAGGTATACTAGCAGGAGAGATTCAGACATCTAGGAGAGCTGCTTTAGAAATCATTAAATCTACAAAGATTTATACTTTGTTCTAAGCTCTTCTTGCAGCTTCCCTGAGTATGTGTGTGAGGAGAGGACCCACTAAGCTGTGGTCCGTAGTGATATTTTATTTTAACAAATAAAGCTTGCCTGAAGATCAGAGTGCAAAGCCAAACCACTAGAAGCCAGGCAGTGTTGTCACACACCTTTAATCCCAGGACTGGGGAGACAGAGGCTGACAGACCTCTGTTAGTTTAAAGCCATCCTGGGCTACATGAAATTGATCCAATCTAAAAGAGAAACAAAGCTCATACAAAGGTGATCCTAGCACTTGGGATCAATGCCTTTAATCTCAGGACTAGGCAGGTAGAGAAAGGAAATGATATGGCTGGGCAGGGGGAGGAATGTAAGGTGGGAGGAGACAAGAGCCCAGTGCAGTCTGAAGTAGCAGTCTGAGGACAGGACCGCTCACCCCTTTGATCTGAGCACTGGTCACTCTGCTTCTCTGATCCTTCAGCTTTCACCCCTTGATAGCTGACTCTGAGTTTTTATTATTAAGACCAACTAGACTTTGTGTCACAATGATCTGAAAGGATCTCCCACTTCCCTCAGCATAAAAGACAGCAGCACTCACTTCCTCAAGATCAGTTCTCCTGTCCTCAGAAGGAAAAGATGCAGGCAAAAGACCTGGCACAAAGTCAAAGCTAAGTCAAGGCCTGTTCTCTTCTCCTGCAAGACCTTACCCTGCTATTCAGTGGGTAGCAGTTCTTAGAAACAGACTCACCTGCCTGACACTTCAAGGTCAAACACAGATTATCTAATTAAGAAGCTTACAATAAATAAAAACACAGATAGTCTAAGTATCAAATCAACAGGACGTGGAAAACCATCTGAAACAGTCTATCAACCTGGAAATCACATCATCTTTAATGACCTTGAGGAAAAAGAAAATAACACAGAAACTTCCCTTACCACCTAGAAATCACTTCAAAAGAAAGAGAGCAAGAAAGATAGAGACACAGACCGAGAGAGAGACAGAGAGAGAGAGAGAGAGAGAGAGAGAGAGAGAGAGAGAGAGAGAGAGAACAGTGCCCAGTGGTGCTCACCCCTAGGGCTGGTAGCCGTTGTGTGCAGCTCACCGCCACCTTCAGCTTCCAGTCGGTCTCACCATCTAGCTGGTCCGTGCGGATAAAGCATGAACCTTGGAGGTAGAGAAGAACATGTCACCATCTGGAACTGCACTGGAGAAGAGTTCTACTGAGTTATGTTTTCAAGCAGATGTCAATACAATAGGAACAAGAAAATGATTCATCTAAATAGCCCAAAGAAGAAACAACTTTAAAAGCCCTCATTTCAGATAATATCATTTGGTTCAAAGAACAAATCTGTAAAAAGACAGCCATCAATCTAATTTTTAATTACTTATGTCCTGTTTGGTGCCCTTGCTTTTGTTGGAGGTGGTAGTGACAGTATCTGTCTGTGTTCTGCATGGTGCTATGGCTCAAACCCATGCTTGAGCATGCTAGACAAGTTCCCTACCATTGAGCTACAACCCTGCCTGTGCCTGTTAAGGTTTAATATCAACTATTTTGTTTTAGAAAGCTATCCTGATCATTTACTTTTAATCTAAGTTTTGATGATGACAACATAATAAGATACACACAAAAATATCTGAGTCTGACATTACCTTGGTAATAAAATGTTAATTGACCAACATAACATTCGGTAATATAAGCACAACTAAAATGCTAATACCCAGGTAAGTACTAATACGTAATAAGAAACCCATCAAATTTCAGAAGGGGAAAAATTTGAATCACAAGAATCTAATTACCCCCAGACCATATTCACCATCCCTTTTCTCAGAATTGATCTAGAGATAAAAGCAAACACAAATGCACTAAACGATACACACAGATCATTTGCTGCAACAGTGTTTACAATAACGATAGATTGGCACAGGGACTAGAGAACTAGCGGACTAAAACAGCTGAGGCAGCAATTAAAAGAGAACAAGAGCAAAGAGCTCAACATTATGAAAAGAGCCACATTGTTAAGTGGAAAAAATATGTACACACATGCAGAGAGAGAGAGAGAGAGAGAGACTTGTTTGAGGCATGAGGGCACACACTTGCAATGTCAGCACTTGGAAGGTAGAGTCAAGAGAAATTCAAGGATGTTCTCAGCTATAAAGAGAGTTTGAGGAATGTTTGGACTATAGGACACCCAGTTCAGGGGGTAAAAATTGAAACATTATGTTTAAGAACAGAAGAAGGTAATGGATGTGCAATCAACATTTTTAAACCGGGGTAGTCTTGCAGTAGTAACTGTTTGCTTGAAAAGGAAGTTGATAAACACTGACATGAAGTGGGGAGGGGGTAAAAGAAGGGAGAGAACAAAGAGGGTAGTGCATATTAGTTTTCTGCTCATATCTCCATGTGCTGTTATATAACTACAAGTATGCATACCTGCATCTTCTTGTGCCTCTTTCTGTGAGCACATATCTTTTGGATGTATTCAATGCAGTCTTGTACATCCATAGATATTTGCTATATATCATACATGTGTTTCTGTGCTCTATGTACAAGCATACCTGTATGTATATCTATATAAAGGCATCGTTACACACATGTACAAACACAGCTATGTGAAATATACCTATATAGGGAAGAAAGAAACAGGAAGGAATGGAACAGAAACTAGAACCTTCCTGATCATACCTTACAATGTTCATTTGGAAATCATGCATGCTTTACAAAAATTAAAGAACAAATTACAATAAGCTTGTAATAAAGCAATTCTTAAACAATAAAATTTGGAAGTACATGAAACATAAACTCAGGGCTGGGAATGTAGATTACTTGCATTGCACTTGTCCAGTATGTAAAAGGCCTTTGATTTAATCCCCACACCACAAAAAGCAAAACAAAGAATCATCAAATTCATACTTAAATCAGAGAGAATTCTTTCAAGTCACTTATAAGCTTTAATTATAAAATGAAAGTTAAAAAACCCACAAAACTTGTTATACTCCATACATATTATGCACCTATATGGAAAGGCACACACCTTGTAAACAACTGAGAGTGCTGAGAAGACCGTCCATCTATGTAGACGGATCTACCTGTCCCCATCAGCACCCCTCCCTGGCTCCTAAAGGAACACTACTGACACCTCTGCCTCCTGGGTGCTCTTTTCAACATGGTATCAAAGTCACTGTTAATTTTCAGGGCCCATCTGTTTACTCCCTTACCAACTCATCTGCTGAAGGCCTGGTCTATACTTCACCAATACCATTCACTAGTATTCTGAGCCCATCTTACACTACAAACATGTCAGCCTTTGGTCCAGAGGCACCAAGGATAGCTTCTGTTCTGCCCTGAGGCTGGAGCCATTTAGCCAATGCCCAGTGCTGCAGCAATGGAGGATACAGACAATAATGTCTACCTTTCCTGCTCAGTTGCAGTTGCAATAAAACCCAAGTACAGGCTTCTGTCCTTAGGATTCACCGGTTTTGAGGTAGGTCCCTACAAAGAGAGTGGCGTGTCCTTTACTTCAATGCTTCAAGACAAGGAGCTTGAGTATGGGGAGAGGAGAATGAGCTGCTGCACTCTAAGTTTCATAGAATGCCATCACTATTACTGTACAAAGTCTCAAGCATCCTACATTTTCAGTGTTCCCTGGGCCACTAAGACGGGCTATTGGCTTTTGGGAGAATCTTTAGAGTATGTCCCAGTTCCTTTTCATGGCTCCTAGGAGCCAAGTACAAGCACGCAGAAAGAGTATGATCGAGGAACTACCTTAGAAGTTTCTGAACATGCTGCCACCTTTAAAAAGTTAGCCACCAAGCTCTCCAGTATTTCCAACAAGGCCTGTTAGGCATGAACCTTGCCAGGCTCTTCTCTAGTTGTCAGGTAAAGATACAAAGATCTTGTCCTCAGTATCTGTTTCTTCCTCTGAGTAGATGCTCTGGGCCACTTCTCTGGACCTGCAGAACACTTGCTCTCCAAGTGACTCGACAGAATATTTAGTATAGTCGTTTGAATAAGAATGGCCCCTACAGGCTCATAGATTTGAATGTTTGGTCACTAGGGAATGATGCAACTTCATAGGGATTAGGAGGTATGTTGTTGGAGGCTGCTCATTTGTTCTCAGCTGCTCAGTTCCGAAATAATCACACAGAAACTATATTATTTGTAATACTGTGCCAAAGGAGTTTCTTTATTCATTAACCAATAAAAGCAACACATAGACAGAAGGACTTCATGCACCAGAGGTGTGGTCTCGTTGGAGCAGGCATTGTCTTGTTGGAGGTTGTGTGTCACTGGGGGTGGGCTTTGGGGTTTCAAATGCTCAAGTCAGGCCCAGTGGCTCTCTCTCTCTCTTCCTGCTGTCTATGGGTCTGGATGTAGAACTCTGAAGCTACTTCTCCAGCACCATGACTGCTTGAGTGTCACCCTGCTCCCCATCATGATAACAATGGACTAACCTCTGAACTGTAAGTGAGCTCCAATTAAATTCTGTCCTTTCTAAGAGTTGCTACAGTCATGGTGTCTCTTCATAGCAATAGGACACTGACTAAGACACTTGGAAGAGCAGCACCTTCACTAATTTCCTTCAACTGCTGAACCTCACTAGGGTGATAGAATTGTGAGCCTGAAACAGAACTCCTGAATATGATGAGGAGCTGGCAGCAAAAAGTTAGTCAAGTGATCTAGCCCAAATCTACTTCGACAGGGCATCTGCAACATGGGTCTAAGGGAAAAGAGACACAGGCCAGATCCTCCGAGTTAGGGCCTTTGTGTTAATCTGAGAGTGGGAGCTGCAGGTGCCTGGAGAGTTGCTTGATTCCTGTCTACAGGGGCCTACCGTAGATCTGGGGGGCAGGAGGGAAGGAATGACTCAGTTGATTCTCAATGGGAAAAGGGTTTGAAAAACACTGAAGCCATTACTCTCAAGAGATATATAAGTGAGCATTTAAGGTTAGCACGGGAGTTCTCTTGAGCAAGAACCAGAACCCTACTCTGGTTTACACTTGGTAGCGTTAGGAGACACTTGGTTTCCACAAGATCATGTGCTGTAGGTGCTCCAGGAACCCAGTCTCTAAGATACGGGTATTTTCAGGAAGCTACAATGCAGAAGGGTACCCCTATTTTAGTTCCTGCTCTCGTGTTGTGAAACAATGCCTGTCACAAACACAGGGAGAAAGACGTATGTTGACGCGTGCTTTCATCACATTTAATCTATGATCACTTGGTCTTATGTCCAAAGGGCAGTCAATCATATGGGAGAAGACAACCAGTCATGACCAAGGACAAGTGCTTGTCAAAGAAAACTGATAATGCTCGATATGTTTTCTACTTTTTCCCTTTGGGGGGAGTGATCTGTGAGATATCACTGTCACTCAGCGTAGGTCTTCCCCACTGTCAGCCCTCGATGGAAATGCTCTCACAGATGCACTCAGTATTATCCCTCACCAATCTGAGGTGATCGAAATTCTGTCAAGTTGTAATGAAGGATCAACCACAATAGACCCTCAAAACAAAACTTAAGTGTAGCACAATGCAGAAGTAAGAATTAGACAACCTAGAGCCAAACACTAATCTGACAACACCTAACTGTTGTGCCATGTAACGTTATAGCTACAGTTTTTCTTTTTTCTTCATCTGCACAATGAGAAAAATATCTTTGAAACCATATTATAAAACTTAAAGAATAATTTTCCTGAAGTCTGAAAAGAATGTATGTTACATGAACTTATAACTGATTGTTCATAACTTTTATTATTTCTCAAATCTGAAAAGACAAAAGTAGGTAAGACTGTATCTTCACATAGCTGCATCCAATAACCCTTTCTATGCAATCATTTGAAATGAAAAGAGATGAAAGTCCATACATATAATTACCATGTTTCGCCTTGACTGCCAGAAAAGGAACGGTATCTGTAGCAAGCCCCTACTCTATAATGTTCATTTTGCTGTTGTTGAGCTAAAGCATCTCAGCCAAAGCTGTCAGCAGCCCAGCATCTAAACTGCCCAGTTCCGTCAACATATCACTACGCTTCCTCTAGTCCTTCTAATGACCCAAGCATGAGCACTATCACTGTGACAAGGACTCTGGGACTCTGAGGTCAGACCCTACTCTGGAGCATGGCAAGAAGATTTTTTTCTATTTGCATTATCAGCTGAAGTTACATTAAGGGATTTTCACTTGAGTATCTGCACTCGGGAAGATATGCACAATTGAACTGAACAAACTGTTGTACACTGTCAAAAGGATTATGAAAAGGAAAACATTCTTCACATGCTGAATAGAAAAGCTAAAGAGCAGTAAAAAAATATGCAGGTAACTCTAAAGTTAAATGTTTACTCAAAACTGAGGTTTTTTTCCATCAGACATATGAGTATATGCATTCTGATAAAAGAGTAAATCAAACTTCAATGGACAAGATTCTATTTTCTGCCTGTCCACTGCTAAAACCTTGTTTTCCAAAATTTATATTGGAACAGATGAGATGCTCTGAAATGTCTTCCAATACTAGCACAAAAGCAAAAGCAACACAGCAAATACTATAAACACAATAAGCCTGCACTCTAAGTCCTTTAAAGATAAAAGGTTTGTGCCTGTTAAATAAGCAGAGACTGTTTTCAAATTTTAAAGGGAAATTACCTAAGAAGACCAAAAATTACTAACTTCAAGAAACAGAGGCAACAGAGGAAGCACTACAACAAAATCTGGAGTGCAGCTGGGATGGTCTGTCTTCCCATCTTACCAAGAGCAACATAACAGAAAGCACTATAACCGACACTAGTTAAAGCACAGTAAAACTGAATTATTAAACTGGTCTGCTTAGATCCTATTACAGACTTCTTATGAATACTTGATTTCATTTTGTATAATTAACGAGAGTTGACAGGAAAGGACAGTTTAATGACCTCGAATTAAGATCACCTAGTGTATGTGTCACATTAAGAACCACATGAAGGGATGATAAAGTGAGGGACCTGTGAGGTAGCTGAAGCTGTCACAGCACTAACAAGCTATCCTGGGGCATCATCGGCAACTTGCAACAGCTCACATATCCAAAAGCTATGAAAGGGAAAAGCTAGAGTATATGTCCTATGAAAGAAAAATAGACGTTGACTTTGGATTTATAATATCAGATCTTTGGCCATTAAAGTTGATTTTTAAATATTTATATGACTTAATGGCTGCATGAAATTTTTAAACCAGTGGCAATATATATCTTTCTATAGAGATAATGTAGATGAGAACAGTGCCACTTGCCTACTGTCATCCCACTAACAAGTGACAGCTGAGGTGCTGTGTTGTGTTCTAAACACTTAAACTATAACGTTATCACTTAGATACAAGTGAAAAAGATATTGACATTTATAAGAGATTGATAAAAATTAGTTCTAAAGCATTCATTTCTGCTAACACCACTAGAAGAACTATGTGCACTCAGGAGATATTTGATCTGAATTAAGAAACTGATGGAACAATTGATTAATTGGAATTTAAGTCATCAGTCACCAGATCCATCAACAGCTCCATTTACATTCTAAACAATCCAGTCATGGCTCAATAGAATACTCTTATTAATACTCAGTCAATACAATGCCACAGATTGACTTACCATGCTATATTGACAAGCACCCGGATGCTAATGTCCAGCTCTAAACCACAATGTTACTTAGGACTTGTACACTGACAAAAGTTTAGAATTTTATTATAAAAAATAACATGCTATAAAGAATTTTTTAAAGCTAAAATTGAAAAGCAAAAAAAAATAGTGTTAGTAAATAACACAAAAATCCTGAATATGTTTATTTTCTGAAAATAACTAGACAACAGTGAAACTTTAAGTAATTATTTAAAACCACACAAAAGACAGTGCATTTTGCTGACCTCCATGTAAAATGCCCCTCCACACCCCAGAAAGAAGAGTTGCAAGACAGTGTAAAATATAATTGCCCGCGTGAGGTCTAATCCAGAGGAAGGAGAGATGGTCATAAGTGTTACAGGAACACAGTGAGGAGCCACCGCAACATGAAGAATCAGCAAGCAAAAGTCGGATATTGGAAACAAAGAGAAGAAGGCTTGATTGTGGTTGCTAAGGAAGAAGACCTTGGGTTGGAATTTGCTGGTCTGAAGGTGAAACACAACCATATGTTTAAGCAAGATTAGCTGAATGTACACGGTACATTCTGACCGTTTTACAGTTAAAAGCAGAGCGCAAAAATTACCCAAGAGATGATAATGGACTAAATCTCTGAAACTGTGAGCCAGTCCCCATTAAGTGTTTTCCTCTATAATAAATTCCTTCATATTGCTGTGACCATGGTATCTCTTCACAGTAATAGAAACTTCAAGACAATTCCACACATAATCTCATCTAAACGGTATTTTCATTTGCATCTCCAAAGACAAAGACATTTTAAAAATCACAGAATCATAATCATATATAAATTATCAAGAACTCTTTATCATCATCAGATAATTATTGCTGAGATATCCCTAGTTCCTTATTAGTAGTTACAGTGTACCCAACACAGAACCCAAGCAAGATAGATCCACACTTGGCATTCACTTGGTATGCCTTTTCATCTTGACAGGCCATAGCAGCATGCAGGCAGACATGGTGCTGGAGGAGGAGCTGCAAGTCCTACAACTTGATCTGCAGGCAGCAGAAGGGAAAACGGTGCTACACTGGCCAGCCCTCAAAGCCTGCCTCCACAGTGACTCACTTCCTCAAACAACCTCTTCCATCAAGGTCACCTAAAAATGCTACTCCCTATGGGCCAAGCATTCAAACTCTAGGTCCATGGGGGCCATACCAATTCAAACCACCACAGGGATTCTCTTTCAATGGTCTGTTAGTTCTTGAAGAGATGGCTCAGCAGGTAAGAGTGTGGCCTACTCACTTGGAGGACTGTGTTGATATTTTGTTTGTGCTCTAACAAATAAAGCTTGCCTGAAGATCAGAGGGTGGAGCTAGCCACTATTTAACCATAGAAGTCTGAGGGTTTGTACAGACAGACAGGAAGTGATATGACTGGATGGAGAGATGAACATAGATGGGAGGAGACAGGTGCTTGGCCCTTTATGGGCTGAGGAGTTAACAAAGTAAGAAATGGCTGTGGCTTGCTCCTTTGTCTCTCTGATCTTTCAGAATTTACCTCAAAAAAAAAAAAAAAAAAAAAAAAAAAAAAAAAAAAAAAAATAAAACAAAACAAAAAAAAAAAAAAAAAACAAAACTACCCAAGAGTTTCTGAACTAAGAATCCAGAATCAAATTTGGAAGCCATTTGATCTATTCTATAAAGGAGGACTCAATTAAAAGCAATCTGACTTCTTAATATCTGCATATGAATGGGTAGTAATGTTTAAATTTGACAAACAGAAGGTTATAATAGAACCAGAATAGGTTAAGTCAGACGTCAGCTACACAGAGGTCCTAAACTCAAATCCACTAGTACTCACACAGTATTATGTATGTAAATAATACAGATGTAGTAACCATGTATATACTGTGTACATTTTTCTGAGACAAAGAAATCAGTATTCTCAAGGGACACAGGGCGAGATTGAAGAAATGGTCTTCAATTGGACTGCTCCCTAGCTGAGGTTACCATAGAATATCTCATCTGCTAATCCACTGGTGTTCCATTTATTCTCTGGTGACTTCTAAGGCCATCCAATGTTGCAGTGAAAAATGATGAGGAAACTGGCTAATTTCCAAAACTATTAGGAATTTCATAATTTTAAAAATCGTGTTCTCAGTCTTCAGCCCTCACATACCTCCTCTGAAAATAAATCAGTATTTATAACATCTCCTAACTTTACAGTACTGCATGCTGTTTATAATTTATTCCCCAACAAAATCTGTGTACTTTTTTCCTTTTAAAGGGAATTACTTAAAACCATTGTTTGCATTTGGAATATTATTTTTTCTGTCTTACTTGTTTCATATTAAACAGTGTCTCACTCTGCAGCGCAGTAGTCTGGAACTCAGTACACAGGGAACAGACCTCATGGCATCTCAGTATCCCTGCTTCAGCCTCCTAAGTGATGAGACTAAAGCTGGGAGTCATTCATATGTAAAAGTACCTCTCAAACACAACTGTTCAGTTTACTGTCTTACATTTCTACTGCCACAACAAAACACAGTGATGAAAGTGCCTCATAAAAGGAAGTGTTAATTAGAAAGCTTGCTTGTAGTTTTAGATGGTGAGTCCATGACCACAATGTCAGGTAATGTGGCTGCAAGCAGGGAAGCACAGTGCTGGAGAAGGAGCTGAGAGCTAACATGCTGAGTATCAACCACAAAGTAGAAAGAGAGAGGCTTACTAGGAGTGGCATGGGCTTTTTAAAAGCTCAAAATCCATTCCCAGTGATGCAACTCCTTCACCAAGGCCACACCTCCTAATCCCTCTCAAACAGTTCTACTAACTGTTTGATAGAACAGCATTTGGTAGAACAATGCAGAACAAGCATTCAAACACAGGAGTCTATGGGAGCCATTTTCATTCAAACTACCACAGTTACCTATTACATGTACGCTATGAGAGCCTAAGAAAATAGCTATTATCAATAGGAATGAAGGTATAGATAAACCCTTTGAAAATCCACTTCTCTATATCAACAATGAAAACACTAGTTGCAAGTGATAGATGTAAATACTATCTTTTCAATAATTATACTATATAGAAATGGATTAAAGGCCCCAGACAAAAAGCAGAGGCTGACCAATTCTATTTCATTATATTCTTTAAGTTATCAGTCACGACTCTTCCAAATGACCTAAAAATAACCAGTGGACAATGATTACTAAAGGAATATGAAGACCCCTCTCAAAACAACAGAGTTTTAAATAGATGCACCTGCAACAGAACTCTGAGAAAAAAATTATCCTGGAGGCCGTAAGAACAAGCTCCTTGCTATCCCCTATGGCAGCTTGCATTAAAATAGTCTCACAGACTCATGTATTTAAACACTTGGTCCCTGGTTGGTAGTGCTATTTGGGAACTGTGCCTTTGCTGGTAGATATATGTCACTAGAGTTAGGCTTTGAGGTTCCAAAGCCTCTTACCCCACCCCCACCCCACTTTGCTTTTTGCTTCTGTTCAAGGTAGGAACCCTCAGCTTCTGATACAGCCACTATGCCTTCTGCTTGCAGCTATGCCTGCTACAATGACAGACTATTAGCCCTCAAGAACTGAAAACCCACATAAATTCTTCCTTCTCAAAGTTGCTGTGGGCATGGTGCTTTATCACAGCAAAGACAGGAGAATAAGTAATTACATGAGCTCACAGGTGAAGGCTGGGGTGGGGTGAGAGTGGGACTGGGGGCATAGAGAATGTCTATAGCAAGGATCAGCGCATCTGGAGAATGCAGAGAAGTCGCTGGGGTAGCTGTGATGAAACTCCTCCCTGTGGTCAGGTTCCATGCTAACAACTGATAAAAAAGATCATTGAAACCCAAATGTGTTCCTTCACCAGATCAGTAACATTGACAATCTTTTAGTCAGAGTAACAAAACAAAAAGAAGACTCAAATTATTAAAACTAAGAACAAAGAAAATTGCTACTACTGTTACAGAAACTGTTTCTTAAAGATCATGAAGGAATAATTGAAGCATGTCCATGAATTAGAAAACCTAAAGTAGACTAATTATTTTAAAAAAGGACACAAACTACAAAAAAATAATTCAAGAAGAAAAGGACAATGTAAGTAGGCCTTTAGCGAGAATTAGAAATTAAAAAATAAAACAAAGATCCTCAAAGGCCAGATCCATACCATTTCATGGATGAATTGCATCAAACATTAAAAAATAAAAATTCTTTACAGATTCTTTCAAAAAGTAGGAAGGAACAGAACAACCCTGAGGGACACTAAGGCCAGTCTACTCTGATATCAAAATAAAGGTTTCACAAAGGCTCTTCAGAATCCCAAATGTAGCCTTTATGACCAAAAATCCTCATGAAAACACTAGAAGTCAAATCTAGCAAGACAAAGGGGCTATATGCCATAATTAAGAGACCGACAGTCTTGCACATGTCCACAGCTAAGGCACACAGCTTCTGGAGGAGACGGAGGTCTCACGGACCCTACAGCACTGGGCAGTCTGTAGGTGCCACGTCACGGGGGGGGGGGGGGGGGGGGGGGGCAACTGATGGGCTGATGCACCAGGAGGAAGCCACACCACACTCGCTAGATAGCAATGCTTGGGAAGTGAGTATGTTATCCGAATAATGTTCTCAAAACAGAAACGGAAACATTCTAAGAAGAAAACTTCTCTTGATAAAAATCAGTGCTACAACCTACAGTGGTAAGTAACTGGGCTAGATGACAGGCAGCTAAGGTTCTCTAGTCACAATAAGGACAAACTTGTAATTTTGGTGTGTGACAATCTAGAAGCACCTGGCCAGTCTCTACAGCAGCTGGGAAGATAGAACTCACACTAAGTAACACAAAACAGGCAGCAGCTCACAGGTCCTTTGCCTACCATGGATAGCTTTTCTCCTGAGAGCAGCTCACGCAGCAAGGTAAGCAAGTACAGCACTCGACAGCGCTGCAGAGTTTCTCTTTATCAGGACTCAAAATGTTTCTTGGAACAGTCTGCTGCTTTGCGTTTGTCAGACGGCTCAAGAGTTAAGACCTAATTTGCTCTTGGAGAGCACCTAACTTCCAGTCCTGGCACCCAACATGGGATGGCTCACAACTGCCTTTAAAATCAGCTTCAAAGGAACCTGACACTCTCTCTGGCCACTCACATTCAGAGGCCCACACAATTAAGTCTGATTTTTAAAGCACACTGCTTCTCACAGAGGAAACAAGAAATGAACTCTGAACCCCACCCAGGCCTTTGAAGCATATCTACACTTACAAATAGCATTCATGCTGAACCTAGAAAAGAAAATAATGACAGCTAGCTTTATGAACTGTAAGAATAGGGCAGAAAGAGGCTATGGGCATTCTGTGATGTGCTGTCTCATCCTAGAGATAACCAAAGTGTGTCCCACACAACTAAGCCAGTCATTAGCAAATGGCCAAACAGACCCTGACAAGAGATTCCCTGGCTTTTCTACTTAGTCACATGAGGTTTCCAGTTGAAAGCTCAGGTCCTAAATACTGCTTTTCCCACAAAGCGCATGGCAACTCACAGAGGCCCAAATGTCTATGCCTGTACACAGAGTGCTTTCCACAATGAGACACAGTGCCTAGAGAATAGGATATTACACTGGGGCATCTGTGTGCTAGCACACACAGACCATGAACTGGCCATGGCAAATACCCATAACTACAGTGCAGGAATCCACAACTAGATACTGGTCTCTTCTGTAGCAAACACACAATTACTACTGTGTACAAAACAAATGGAAAATAACACTATGTGAAATTAAGTAAAACTGAAAATATAAAATAGCAATCAAATTTTGAGTTACACTGTTATTGAAGTAATTAGGTTCTCAAAACTATTATGAAAGAAAATCTACTCAGATAACTTTTCAAGCAATTATTAAACACTAAAGTGTTTATTTAAAATAGCAACAATTAAATGTCATTTGGAAATGAATTTGAAATAATTAAAAATAAGTTTTCTAGGCAGAAGTCTTGCTTTTACTTTTTAAAACAAAGAAATCTAGCAAAACATGGTGGTGCATGTCTTTAATCTTAGCATTTGAAAGGCAGAGGCAAGCAGACTTCTGTGAGTTCAAGGCCAGCCTGGTGTCTAGATCAGACGTAGCTAAATGGTAATATCCTGTCGAGAGAGAGGGGGGGGTTGGGGGGAGGGAGAAAAAAACTACAGCAATGTAAAAGAAAACATTAAAAGTTACCTGCTTTCTCTGAAGTCCTAAGAAATACCATATCTGATGGAATTCTTTGGTTCTGCAAAAAAGTAATATACTAATTTTTATTTGAAGATGTACATGAACATAATACTATTACAGAGAAGAAATAGTTTAATAAAAAGACAAAATATTAAGTAAAATTCTACTAAAATAGCTATTATTCATAATTTTACATAAAAGCTAACATTTTAATTCACATTCAGATGTTTTGTTAAACAATAGCAAGCCATATACATGGCATTCAGACTTTTCTTGTCTAGAAAAGCTTAAATATTATCTCCACAGCATCTTAACCATAAATAACACTCCACAATGGTATGTCACATAACAACTGCATCCTCCTCATTCCAAACGCCCTGGAAAATGGACAGTGGCTGCTCCAAGTCAACACCAAAGAGCACATCACCAGGAGATAACACGGACAAACAAACAAATAAACGAGAATACGCAAATACAATTGCTATCATATAATGCTTACTTTGAAAACAAAACGTTGCTTCCTGGGGAAAGGGGAGGGGAAAAAAGCAGCGAACTCCTGTAAACAGTTTCTTTAAAAAGTTAGCCCTTTAATATTGGGGACAACTTAGAAATGTTAGAACTTGTAGTTTTCCACCCAAGACACACACTGCCGGGCATGTAAGTCAATGCACTGGAGGATGACAGAGCTGTTCAGTACCATCATCAAAGCAGCACAGACCATCAGACACAGGGGGAGTCTAAGGGAGCTTAGTGGCAGAGTACTGCCCAGCAAGCACAAGGTCCCCAGCACCAAGCTAATTACTTAAACCTAAAAGCTTACACATAAAGAAGCAGACTTCATGATCAGTGGCAGCACTCAAACCTTCAGTATTATGAATGTACTGTCATGACATTATTTTAAGAAAAATACTAAGATCAAGTAATTAGGACTAAACAGTAAAGTGAATTCACTTCACTCTTTACTTAAATTCTCCAATGGACCAAGCCTTAAAACTGCTTTTATTGTCCTTTCTGTTGCTGTTTACATGTGGTACAAGGAGTCAACCTAGGCAAAGCCTGAACACAAGTGCCACGCCCCCAGGCCCAAGTACAATGCTCAACACAGGCATGAAGCTCTTCCATATACTAAATGTGGCATAAAAACATTGTACTTAATCTAATCTGACTTCAAAAATATCAACTCTACTCATGATACCTTAAAATTCCCTATGAGTCCTACATTCTGAACAGTCACTAACCTTTTCAGCCATTTACCTTACTTGTAACAGCATCCTCCCCTTCTAAATGTAAGATATAATACTTAAATTGCAATAAAGGGCTCAGTGGCAGAATACATTCTTGGCATAATGGAGGCCCTTGGTTCACTACCCAGCACCAAAAAAAAAAAAAAAAAGACAAGGCAAAGGTGAAACTGTGTATTAATCAACACAGCAGATATCTAGCCTATGCCAAGAAGCAAACACTTAACAAAATCTATATGCTTAAGATATGCTGAGTCCTGCACCTTTGTCAGAATCTACCTTACAGAAGTGTGCAAAGATACAAGAATGATCACTGAAATAGTTCAACCACATAAGAAAAATACATAAAGCAGAAATTTTCCAAAAATTGAATGGATACAAGGCTAGTAATTTCCAGCATTTATAAAATGAAACACTACAGATGTTTGTGTTAGTACCCTATGCATACTAAGCATTGTTCCACTTTGTAAAATCAAACCACATCGCCTATATACAGAATAGAGCAACAAGAAGATCATTTCTATGGGAAGAAGACACCCTCAGCCCCAGGCAGTGGAGATGCAGGCCAACACCAAAGACTGCAGACAGCTCTGGAGGAAGTCAAATGGGAATATGCCAGAGAGACTTTAAAAGTCAGTAAAGAATTTCCCAAGAATATAGATGGCAAAGTAAGGATATATCCAGAGAAGACACACCCACACACTGACATCACACACCAGGTAGTGTGCAGAGCACTCCCAACACATCAAGAACAAGGCAGAGACAGCACAACAGGAAGAATCTTTTACAGAGAGAGACAGCAGCGCACAGGCCTTTCCATGTCACAGACAGGCAGGGTCAGCACCCAGGAGAAAGCCCTGACCTGTATACTGCCCATCCATTCACTCTCCATGCCTGATATGCTTTTAGTAGAGCATGGCTTCTCATCGTGGCCTAAACTATTTTTCTAGTGCTTTTTAGCCTTCATTCGCTTTCTCTCTTTACAATTTTAAACCGAAGGAATTAGAGCCAATAATTTTGTCTAATATAGCCATCTGGACAAGTACATTCTGAAAACTGATAGAAAATTACTAACATATGAACACAATTCTTAAGACAAATGGGATTAAGCAATTAACACAGGTCTTACATTTAAAAACATGGCTTTATCTAAAGACATTAAAATACACTTTAGCAAAACAAAATGTAAATAATTAATTATATTAAAATACATCAATTCTTACAAACACATTAAGAATTAAAATATCTCAACAGTTCCTTCAAAATACAAATGACATGTAATTAAGCTAATGTTAATGACTGATATATATACAGATTATATATATATAATATATAAATAAAGTATAATATATAAGTAAAGTATATTAAAATGCATCAACCTTTTCCACTATGATGAGGTCTCCAACTTGTATGTCTGAACTCTGAACTTGCACTTTCCCTAAAAGAAAAGAAGAAGTACAATCAACTCAGAGAAACAAAAGTGCACTGGAGGAAGTTTGATACATAGTACTTTAAATACCTCTAGGGCAAAAAACAAATACAAATTTTAAAAAAATTAAAAGCAGAATTTCTCTCTTCATATTTTCAAGTTATATTTCAGATATGCAATTACACCTAATTAATCTTGTTAAACTACCAAACACAATTAAATAACTACCCCCTAATAATAGTAAAAATAACAGAGCCAGGCCTCCTCATGATAAGTTAGGATCTTATGTAAATAGTACTTCACACACTTCGCTAGCATTTCAGTTCTCAGAAAAGGTAGCAATGATCAGGAACATTACTGAATAAAATAATCTGGTGACTGAAGCTGAGTTATTTTGGAAATGTATAGATCCTTAACTGATGTAGGAGGGTCTTCTATCTATCTGTTGTTTCATTGGTTAATTAATAAAGAAAACTGCTTGGCCTGACAGGTCAGAACATAGGTAGGCGGGGAAGACAGAACAGAATGCTGGGAGAAAGAAAGCAGAGTCAGGCAACCGCCATGAAGCTCCGGCCCAAGATGGACGTGGGTTAGAATCTTCCCAATAAGGCACGACCCCGTGGTGATACACAGATTACTAGATATGGGTTAAAGCAAGATATGAGAGTTAGCCAAGAAGAGGCTAGATATAATGGGCTAGGCAGTGTTTAAGTGAATACAGTTTGTGTGTTGTTATTTCTGGGGCTAAGCTAGCCGTGTGGGAGCCGGGCTGGACAAAAAGCAGGCCTGCTCACCGTATCACTACACTTAACACCACAAATTACACAGACTGGCACAAAAGACACAAAGTAAAGCAAATAATAAATGAAATCATCTGCCACTAGTATCTTTGCCTATACAAGTCAGAACTGAAAACTGAAAATCTCACTACTAAAAGTAATTTTTCCATGTACATATTTGAGTAAATCCTTAATGTCTATCTAATATGGAATGTCTGTTAATAAAGATGAATATGTATTACACTTAAGTATCTACAAAATATTGCATACAATAGGATGTTCAGCAGATTATCTAAAAACTCAAGTAAGCGTTCCCTCCTCCTGTCTCAGCCTTCCCTCTGCCTTTTAGAATAACGAGTACCCGATGGTCTGTGTTCACAGCTACAGCTCTATGGCACCAATAAGTTTGTTTGCAACTTTTATATTCACTGTGTTCTAACTGCCAGCATAGTTGGAGCTTTACCAAAACTAACATAACAAGACTCATTACTCAAGTTTGCTCCCATCAACTCCTCATTAAGCCTGATTTCCTAAATACCCCCTAATGAAGCTGAGTATGATTGGCAAAGTTTCTGGAGTTGCTTTGTTTAGCACACAGCACATCTTTCCCGTGTTCTTCAATGAGGAAAACTAAGAAAGGCTACAACTACAATTATTCATAAGACAGCAATGTTCTTTAGAACTATATATAAAACAAATCTTACCATAGCTTCCCAGTCAGTAACTGTAATTCTAAACACTTACAAAAGAATTAGTCTTTTAATCATTGCAAACATGGTCATGCTAAGCTTCTAGCCACTGTTGATCTCACAGCTAAGTATGAAATAAGAAGGGTTGCCACGGACCTTTCGGGCCACTCTCCACAGAATCCCTATGCTGTCTTTTAATTCGCTTTCTCTCCTGGCCAGCCAATTAAGTTTAAATAATACACACATTTAAAAAGGAGGAAAAGAAAAACCTGTAGTTAGATGATGTAAAATAATAAATTGTTTAAAATAATTTTAAAACATAGAACGGCCATTTTTTATTCTTTTATAAAACCCTTAAATCCCCAAAAGGTTGGCTATTTTATCATATGGTATTTAATATTTAGACATGCTATAGTGACTGCTTTTCATTTCTATGGAATCAGTGATTACATGTTTAAGGGGAAAGTTTATGGCAAATAGTATCAAAATTTTTTTATAAATATTTATTTATTATGTATACAATATTCTGTCTGTGTGTATATCTGTAAGTTAGAAGAGGGCACCAGACCTCATTACAGATGGTTGTGAGCCACCATGTGGTTGCTGGGAATTGAACTCAGGACCTTTGGAAGAGCAGGCAATGCTCTTAAACCACTGAGCCATTTCTCCAGCCCCCTAGTATCAAAATTTTTGAGACAGTAATTTTATGCTATGACCAAAATGTTAGAAGGCTAAGCTGGTCATAGTGGTGTATGTCTGTTGTCTCAAGAGAACCACTTGACCACAGCAGCCTGAGTTAAGTGTGGGCATATAGAAAGACTGTCCTCTAAAAAGGAACTATAGAGGGCTAAATAGCAAACCACAGAGCATCTGCCTTAAATGTGTCTAGTTAAAAGGTCATGATTTTACACTTTGAAAATTGGTTCACATTGTTTTAATAGGACCTAAATTCCTGGACAGTTTAACCTTACACTCACAAGACTGCTTGCTTTTTATTTAGTGACTCTGTCACTACAGAACCTGAATAGCTTCCTTCCATGCTCTGGCAAGGAGCCCTGGGGCACTGGAGGAACTGCCTGCTCTGCACAGTCACCATATGACCTGACACTGTGCTGCCAAGGCAGAGCGACTGAGTGGCCCTGTCAGAGAAAAGCATTCGCATGGCTTCTCCCCGGAACTGAGCTTTCCTCTAGGCAAAGCACAGCGGTGTGTTCTCCCTTAGAAGCTCCTTACACGTATGCCCAGTCTCTCAGTTTCAGAGATATTCCTCATTTCACCTATATGTGAAGAATATAACACAAAATAGACTCCACTTGTAATTTATCTCCTTCAATCTGAATCCCAAAGAACTAAAAATCTAAACATTAGGTCTATCTCTAAACCCCAAAACTTCCATTATTTGACAATAACTTAGAAGACAATACAGATTTGTATAATAAGTTCTTTATAGCTGATCTCAAATCAGTTTTCTGCCTTTTCTTAATGTCTGCTGCTATTTCACTGGCCTGCTCGGTGCCAATCTAGTAGCTCACCCTGCACCTGCACAGTGGTCCTTGCTTACTCCTGCACGTGTTCCATTAACAAACCCCTCTATCCCAGAACTCTTAATCACACAGCAAACACAGTTCTGTAAACTTACAATGACTCAAATCAAGACCAGTTGTATTTTTCACACACTGCATTGACAGGTTTTGTATCAACTTGACACAAACTAGTCATCAGAGGAAGGAGCCTCAGTTGAGGAAATGCCTCCATGAGACCCAACTGAATGCATTTTCTTAATAAGTGATCAACGGGGTAGGGCACAGCCCATGGCGGGTCCAGGACCTATAAGAAACCACGTTCTATAAGAAAGCACGTTGAGCAAAGCCATGAGAAGCAAACCAGTAAGCAGTTCCCTCCATTGCTTCTGCCTCCGTCCCTGCCCTGTTTGAGTTTCTGTCCTGACTTCCTTCAAGGATGAACAGCAATGTGGAAGTGTGAGCCAAATCTTTTCCTCCCCAACCTGCTTTTGGTCATGGTGCTTTATCTCAGCAATAGAAAACCTAAGTAAGATAAACACCTTTAAAGCTTATATGCTTAACCTTAAAATGCTAACCATATTTAGTATCTGAGTGGCTATTAAACTTCAGGACAAGGATGCATGCTGCAGCATGCCCCATTCCACTTTTAAAAAGTAAATTTTATAACTAAAAAGCAAACAAAACTAAGAATCCATCTGGTGACCAAGGAATTTCACCTTTAGGTATTTATCCCAAAACAAACAAACAAACAAACAAACAAACAAAAAAACCAAAGCAAAAACCTAAATCTTAAATGAAAACATCCACAGAAGTTTGGTTCAGAATGGCCAATGGTTGGGGAAAGTCAGGCACTGATTCCTGAGAGAAGACGACTGTACAGTGGAATCCTACTGGGTAGTAGAGACACTGGACTTTATCCATCAGTCCTATCTCAAAAGCATACTGAAAGAAGCAAAGACAATAGAGTACACATGATACTGTTGGTGCCAAACACCAAAATAAATAAATTAATTAATTAAACTACACACTAAAGCACTGTTATGTAGAACCATACAATGACTCATCTTTTGTACCAGGGTTCTTGTTTTCTCAGTGTTTTGGTTTTGAGGTCCACTCACGTTGTCACACAAATCATCAATAGCTGTTTCGGTGTCCTGGCCCAGAAGAGCTCTTGTGCAGGTAGACCATAGTTGGCTTGTTCTCAGTTGTCAATTAAGGTACAGCAAACCTCAAGTGAGACATGAAGACAGAATGCAGCATCTCCACTATCCAAGCCCTGGCCTACGGACCTTCCTTACACATATCGCAAGTCAAAAGTTTAAAATGTCATATGGCAAGTCAGGAGGTGGTCAGTGTGACAGAAAGCAATGATGAGAGCAGAGCATAAGGACCTGAAGTGCTAGTGGAAGAGTGGACATGGGGACAGCTGGAGAAGACCCTGCCTCAAAATTTAAATGGACTGGTGTTATAACTCAAAGGTAGAGAACTTAAACAAAATCCTGGGTTCAATTCCCTACATCACCAAAACAGTGGCAATAAAACACTGGTAAAATCCTAGTACCTAGGCCAAAGCAAAGGTCAGTACATACCCTAAAAATTAATATGCTCAGTTAACCAAAAGGTCATGTAGTTAGTGCAGTGCTGCATGCCTATAATCTCAGCACTAAGGAGTTTAGGGCGAGCCTGTGTTGTAATCTTACCCTGTGGGAAAAATTATTTTCAATTGTAACTATGTATCTTTTAAAGCTCAGAAGTATCTCTTACATACAGACCTGAAAATGTTACCATTAAAAAAAGGAAGACTTCTGGCCCCTTGTGATGGTGCACTCCTATAATTCTAACACTTTGGATTGGAGGCAGAGGCAGACTTATCTCTGTGAGTTCAAGGCCAGTCTTGCCCAGGCCAATTAGGATGGCATAATAAAACTGTTGCAAAACAAACAAAAGATAACAAAAGCCTGAGCAGTCTCATTTACCTTAACTATAACCCTCAGTGTCTTTTATTATTCCTTACTGTGAGATGCCATATTCTTCCTTGGCTTGCTGATGTTAACTGGGTTAAAAATCATTACTTCTGGAAATCAAAAATTACTAGTCTCCCCACCAGCTTTGCTTTAGACAACACTTTAGCTATAATCAACATAATTTAAGATCCTCATTTTTTCTAAATATCTTAGCAAAAATGAATTTGGTAATTTTTGAAAGAATACTGAGTTAATGAAATATGAAATGATAATTGGTGAGTTGTATTAGCCAACCACTCTCCCTCTAAATCTACCTCAGTAACTGAAGCACCATATAATCAAAAAATAATATGGATACTGCCACAGACTTCAGAGAGCAACAATGCACACACTGTTTGTCTAATGTGATATGCAAAACTAGACACTGAAATAAAACTCCTAGTTTATTCACATCAGGTAAAGAACTCATAAAAATATGACAACAGCCTGAGACATCTGGCAAACATCTCAAAAAGTAAAGACTGTCTCTATTCGCAGGTCAGATAAAAGGCATACGGAGTGCTGGTGCAATCGTAGCTATCCAGTTAGCACAGGGCAATCTGTCTGCCTGTACAGGCTTCAGTGGGTGAGCCTACCAAGTTTAAGAAAACAATGCCATTAGCACACTGAATACCCTCAGAGACTCATGGATGATGGCAACAAATAGTAACACAGTCCTACACTTAGAGAAAGGAAGTGAGGTAGCAGCCAGAAATGCAGATAACTCCTGTGCAAGGCAGGCAGCTTATCAGATAATGAGGCAAAGAGCCAGCTCAAAATCCATGCCACGAGTAGGTGATATTCTTGGGCAGATTCTGCTTCCAAACAAAGCATTTTCAGAACATTAGCGTATTTAAAGCAAGAAGAGGCATTCCTTTACAAAAGAAAAAACAGACCATTTCCCCAGCTGCCTTCCATCCAAATGCGCCTGTGAACTGCAGTAATATGTCACAACCACAGTAAAGCATGAAAGGAAGCCACCACAAACACTATTCCAACAGACCGTCTATGAAATACTAGAAATGAAAGTCTTCAAATGCATATTTACACTGTGCTTAGTCACAAGCTAAACAGCTGCTCCCTTCACACTCTAGCTTCCACTCACCACGCATTCTGTCAAAATACTCATTCACAAAGCAAGGACACTGCACCACCTCACACGCAGCTGTGACTGAGGCATGTTAGTCCACACAGACTTCAGATGTCCCCTCTGCAGCTCCCAAAAGCACCCGGAGTGATGGCGTCTACACTATGAGTGGGGTCAAACAGCTGTCATTTTCACTTCCACATGTAAAATTCTCATGCCTTCCATTGCTCCTGATGGTGGCTGACTTTTAAAAAGGTATACTGCTATTTGCATTAGAAACAGACCTACTGACAACTGACTTTAGAGTATGTTTAATTCAAGCACTACAAAAGTGGAAAATCCATAAAAGTGATGCTTCCTCAACTGAGACAGAAGTTCTTTCTTCCAGAAGCCCTGCTTCATCTCAACATGTATGGCCATCTGCTGTGGACACATTAAAACAACCACCACACAGCTTTGCATGGAGCGCGCAGTCTAAGGAGGCAAGAGCCCTGGGAATTCCAGAAGCTAATTTGTTTAGTAAGGACAATAACATTTTGCTCTTTTCATGAAAAAGTTAGCATAACATTTTTCTAAGGTTGTTGATTTTATATTTTGAAATTTTATACCGATAAAACATAAATAGGAAACTGACTTATAAGTAACTGTGGGGCTTTTTGACTATAGATACCTATTTTTTTCCCCAAATTCACAGGCCACATTGAAAAAACTCAAATAAAAGAAAGTACCCTGGCCAGTGTTTTTTGACTTTATATTATTTGACTAAATAATGAATTAGATTATTGTCATATATATTTCAAGCTGCATGATGAGGTATTAGCAAAATGTACTCAGTCACAAAGCAATCACTATTAATTGGTGATTGCTATAAAGGTATTAAAAAAAGGACAGACTATCTCATTCTGTATAAATAGCATAGAGTTTGAAATTTAATCTCAATACAGAGGCTCATATACATTTTCTATTTCTTCTTGCAGAAATTTTTTTAATCCCAGGATCTGACAGCATATATAAACAATACCAACAGAATATGTGATTACTGTATAACTTTAAAACACTTGATTACTTCTGAACATGGCGAACAATGAGGACTGATGAGAAGCTAAGGACAATGGCACGGGGTTTTGATCCTAC
>NC_022020.1:64233888-64252410 GCF_000317375.1 Microtus ochrogaster
AATAAAAAAATAAAAATATAAAAAAAATAAATTCTATCTAAACATGAAGTATGTGACTGTGACTGATTAGACACTGATAATACCCCAAATAATGTTCCAGGATACCGATATTTCTACATCAGCCCTTACACTTTGTCATCTTACAATACTTTAGTGATGGCCTACCTAGTAGCATTACCTTGCTGAGGTTTTCTTTGCATTTTCCTATGAGTTAATGATGTTAACTGAACACCATGTGCTTATTAGCTATTTATCTTATTTGAAAAAGAAAACACCTATTTGGATTCTTTGTCCATTTCTAAGTTGAGTTTCTTTTGCTGGTAAACTGCAAAGTTCTTTACTTATCTGGATATTGAGTCTTTATCAGGCCATACATATTTTCTCCTTCTCTGTTTTTATTTCCTTTATAATATTTATTTATCTATTATTACACATCTGTAGCTAAGTGTATGTTCTATGTATCAATAGGTACACATGTCTGAGGAGGTCAAAAGAAGGCACAGGAGCCCCTAAAAGTAGAGTTACAGAAGGTTTTGAGCTGTCTGAGGTAGGTGCTGGAAACTGACCTGTGTCTTATGCAAGATCAAGTGACTTTAACTGTTGAGTCATCTCTCTGGCCCTTTTTTCCACTTTCTGACAATTTTCTTCGGTGCATAAAAGCCAATCAGTGGACCAAATAGAAGGTTCGGTAGGTAAAGTCCCTTGCTGCTGAGCCCGATTCTCCCAGCTAGATCCTTGGGAAACAATGGTAGGAGGAGAGAACTGACTCCTGTAAGCTGTCCTCTAACATCCATGTGCATGCCATGTACAGATACTAAACACACACGCACGCACGCACGTAAACAATTTTAAAGGTTATCAGGGAATTTTATCTAAGAATGTTTTAATTCCTTCTTCAGTTTTTGTCTCCCCCACCCGAGACAGGGTTTCTCTGTAACAATCCTGGCAATCCTTGGAACTCACTCTGTAGACCAGGCTGGCCTTGAACTCAAATAGATCTATAAGCCTCTGCCTCTCAAGTGCTGGGGTTACAGGAGTGCATCACCCCTGCCAGGGCCTTCTTCAGTTATTAACTCAGGGTTTACCAGACAGAAGACCTGGCTGATAGTCCAACTCTCATTGCTGTAAAAGCCTGTCCGTCCTGTCACCTCCATGACTGCTGATCTGAGAACATCACATCTGGACTATTTGCTTTGCTTTTGGCCTTTCCTCCAGGATACCAAGTTTCAACAGTCTGATCGTGCCTCAGTGATGACCTCTTCCTCTTGATCCTTTTTGGGGTAGCTGGAATTTGAAGGCACAGGTTCATGTCTTTGATCAAACAGAGCAAGCTTCTTGCCGTTACTTCTTCCCTACTCTGTCCTTTCTCTGCCTCCTCTTCCAGGACTTCTATGACGGACATGTCATACACTTTATGCTGTTGTAATGCCTCTCAAGAACTGCTCATTTATGTTTGTTTTATGCCCCTCAAACTGGATCATTTCACCTGACATAGAGTCAAGGTCACTGACATTCCAGTTCACTTAAGTCTGAGACTAAAACCTTCTGGTAAGTTTCTTTTATTAGTTAGGCTATTTTTCAGCCCCTGAATTCTTTTACATATTCATATAACTGCCATATCTCTATAGTTATTCTCTAAGTATTCATATATCATTCTCTTGATATCTTTCTACAATTTCTCCTATGGCTTCCTTGTCTTCTTGATCAGGGGAAAGACAGTTGGTTTAAACTTCATGTCTTGTAGGGCCACATCTGACCTTCATCAGAAAAAGTCTGCAATTATTTTTCTCCATCAATACACTACGTTTAACTACAAATACCAAAGTAAAATTAATTTCATAATAAGCTAGAATCTATAAACTGTTCTCAATATAATATAAAGTCAAACCTAATTTACCTGGCCATTTGAAGGTTCTTTTTCATAAATCTTTCTTTTCTAGTACTTACATGTGTTGATGTGTGTATGCACACATAGGTGAAGGTCAGAAGTTAATGTTGGGTGTCTTTCTCCATTGTCTTGCTTCTTTTGGGGGCAGAGTTTCTCACTAACTTGGCACTCAATGTTATGGCTAGATTGGGCCAGTAAGCTTCAGGAATCTGCTGTCTCCCTTCCCCAAACATATATCCAACATTACAGATGTTCATCCCAATACCCAACATTTTACATGGGTGCTGGGAATCCTAATTCAAGTCCTTATGTTTGTGTAGTGAGCACTTTATTGACTGAGCCATCTCTCCAACTCACTTCATTTCTTTTAATGGTTTAAAAATAGAGTGGAGAGATTAGTCTTTTAGCATATGGTTACAAATAACTTCATATTTATGAAAACCAAGGTGGACCAATATAACACACTGTACATGAAAATGGACCAGACTTAAATGTAGAGGTAAGTCTATAGCCAATAGAAAAAAAGAGAAATCATTACAAAGTTGGCCAGTTATTTCTTTGCTACAACACCAAACAAAAGGGAAAAGTAGATGAATCAGACCAAATAAAGCATTTATGCATCAAGAAAGTGAAGATACAGGCCCACAAAATGGGAGAGATATTGCAATCATAAATCTGGCAAAGGCTTACCCAAGATAGCAAAGGAACACTTAGAATTCAGCAACAGAAAGACCAACAGTTCAGTTAAAAAGTAGTTGAAGAATGAATATACAATTGTGGGCAAATGTCCAATAAACACACAAAAACACTCAATCTCAATAATCATTAGCAAATGCAAATAAAACCCATACTACTACAATAAACATGGCAGACAGTAACTGATGAAGACATGGCATAATCAGAACCCATGTACACTGTTGGCAAGAATGCCAATGATACAGCCAATTAAAAAGTAGGGTGGTGGTTCTTTCATTGCCCAGTCTAGGAACCTCCCTGCTGGAAGATAGCCCAGAAAAATGAAAACGAAGCTTATGAAAAGCTGATAAACAATGTTCATAGGAGTGTGGTTATTTGTAACAGTTACAGAATACAAACAACTCAAATGCCCACAAGTGTTGACTAGATGAACAAAATGTGGTGTGTCTGCAGCAAGGTCTTGTCAACAAAAATAAAACACTACTTCATGCTACAGCATGTCTAAGCCTTGAAAACATGACAAAGAAGCCAATGACAGAAGATCTCACAGTACATGGTTCCATACATTTGACTGTCCAGAGTAGGCAAAACTAGAGATGGAAAAGTAGAGCAGAGGTCACCTAGGGCTTCAGTGGGAGAAAAGGAGGAAAACATGAAAAGATGATCCAGTGAATTTTTGGTTTCTTTTGGAAATGCTAAAAATGTTCTAAAATTAGATGGTGATGGTTACACAACTTGATGAACAGAGCAAAAACACTGATCGTAAGTCTTAAATCATACTCAATAAGGTATTAAAAACAAAAGGCATAAGAGGATTTTTTGAGTAAGTTAGTCATTATATATGTCCAGAGACAGAACATACAATATCCACTCGGACCTTATTTCTCAACAGAACTCCAGGTTATAGCTCCCATTTAGAGTTGAAGGGTGCCCTGCACTATTTACTCATTAGGTCTCTTTTCTACTATCACAAACCCTGTTTGTAACAGCATGCCCCATTCTCTTCCCTATAAACTGACTCCAATACAGACTCAAAATGAGGAAAATGACTCTCAGGCATTTGTAAAGGCCCACATGCGGGGAGAGCACTATGTGTATGCACCTGTAGTGCACTGGGTAATGACGTTTACTCAGATGCTTAATGCCATGATATCAACATTGACTTCTGTGGCTGTCATTAAAATTAAGATGTGCTTTAAAGAGCTACTGTGGATCACACAGCACATGTTTCTTTCATATCTGTTACAGCTTTCTAACAGAGCACAGCATATAGGTTTGTGTAAGTGTATGCAAACATTTGTTAGTGTATAAATATGAAAATATACATATGCGCACATGTAAAACACACACATACATACACATGTAAGAAAATGAATAAAACTCCACCTGAAATTCTAGCATTATAAACTATAAGAAAATGGGAGCCCATATGTAGTCACATGAGCTTTCAAGCCCAGAACGAGCATGCTCCCCTTTCTATGTTAACTCTAACATGCTTATACTATGCAAATGCTAGGAGGATTAAAAGTCTCTTGCTAACCTCTTACTGTAAGCTTGCTATATAATTGTGAATTCATTTCCTTGTCTCGCTGAAAACGTCGAAATTCATCAATCGCTTCTCGTGCAATAGTAACAGCCAAGACAAATCCCTATAAAACAAAAAGTATTTTAGAAAGCACAATAAAAAAAGCAGAGGAAATTATTATTTAGATTTACTTCTTCCCCTTCAATTTATATTACTCCCTAAGACACAAAATGAATGAAAATAAAAACACTACAAAAACACATATACTACTCATTGGGAAAACAGCCTCTTTAACAACTGTAGAAGAACAAAATTAGACCTGTATTCTCTCATTCTGCCAAAAATCAACTTCAGATGGATCAAAAATCTAACATTCAACCTGAAATTCTGAAAATACTGCAGGAAAAAAATAGTAGGGTATGGGCACAAGAAGCACTTCATAGAAATTCAGTATCAGGAAATAAGGCCAAATATCAACAAATGGGGCCTCATGAAATTAAAAATGCTTCTGTACAGCAAAATAAAAAGCTAATTGAGTACAGAGTAAATGGGGGCATCGACAACACACAAAGAACTCAGAAAACTAAACAAAAAACAGGCTGAGAGCTGAACAGAGGGTTCCCAAAAGAAATTAACATAACCAATAAACATTTTTTAAAGTGTTCAACGTCCTTCCACATCAGAAAAACACACATCAAAACCTCCCTGAGAGCCCAGCTCATCCCAGTCAGAAGGACTATCTCAGGAACAACCATGCTGGGATAGGAAAGAACACTTCCTGCTGCTGCTGGGGATATAAACTGTAAAGCCACTGTGGAAATCAGTTTGGAGGTTTCTCCTAAGCTAGAAACAAAACTTCCATAAAGCCCAGCTATACCACTGCAGGGTCTTCCAAAGGTTTTGCCTATTACAATAGAGACACTGCCATGACCAGCTTTACCACTACTCTATTCAAAACAGCAAGGACATTGATTTGGCCTAGATGACCATCAACAGATAGATGGACAATAAAAATATGGTACACATATGAACAATGAGTTTTATTCCCCATACAGAAAAAATAAAATTATGCAACTTGCAGGAAAATTAATAGAATTGGAAAAATTACATAAAATGAGGTAGCACAGGCTCATAAAGACAAAAACCATGTGTTCTTTCTCATGTGTGTAGTTTTTATATAAGTGTATATGTGGGAGTGAGGGAGGGTAAATGCCAGGAAACTAGAAAAGGGGCCTGTGACAGGGGAAAAATTACTCTCAACAGAAAATTACCCTATAATTAAATCACAGTAAATGTTATCTATGCTATATTTAAAACCTAAAAAGTCATGATTGATTCTATTAGCATCTAATCATTTATGAAAAAATTTAAACTCTTGATTATGTTCTCTTAGGAATTACTCAAATTCACTTCCAGATATATTTCTGCTTGATTAGTAATTCTACTGAAAACGTTGTGATATCCTGTTTTTGCAAATTTCTACATATTTAACAATTTCCTGTGAGTTTCATTTTTATTTTGATCTTGATAACATATCTTTTGTTAGTTCTTATTGTATAAATTTAAACTTTCTAATTAAAAAAAGATCCAAATGAATGGAAGGCTGAATAAATTAAATTTTATAAAAAATATAAACTATAGAAAAAAATTAGAGGCTAGGGAGGAGATTCAACAGTTCAGGCCACTGACAGATCTTCCAGGAACAAAGTTCAATCCCAGCAACCAGTTGGTGGCTCACAGCACCCTGTAACTCCAGTTCTAAACACTTATACATTAAATACAGTTGGTGGCTCACAGCACCCTGTAACTCCAGTTCTAAACACTCATACATTAAATACAAGAAAAAAGAAGAACGGGACTGAAAAAATATGACACTTTTTAAGCTGATTTCTTATCCACACTGACTACCTGCATGGGAAAACGGAACTATTGTGGATGGAAGAAAATAGAGTAATAACTTCAAAATATACAAACAACAACAACAATTAAAAAAAGCACCAAGTCAAACAACCCAAATGATAAATGGGCTAGTAAAATGAAAACAGTTCTCAAAAGATGAAACACAAATGGCCAAGAAACAGCATATGGAGAAATGCTTAGCTTCAACAGCCATCAGAGAAATGCAAATTAAAACTACACTGAAATCCCATCTCCTCCCAGTCAGAATGGTGTCATTAAGAAAACAACAGACTCCAGCCAGGGAAGCAGGCAGGCTGAATGCAGCTCCAGTCCTCCCAGATTCATCCTAGTCTCACCACCAGGTCTGCAGTAGACAACCTGCTGCAGCACCCCCTCCTCTCTGCCTCCATATCCACAAGACCACACAGATCTCCAGCCTTCCTCCCCACCCCTCTTGCTCCCTCAGGCCCCAGCTCCAGCAGGCTTTCTTTAGGAATCCTCCACTCAAGGCTGCCAGAGAAGCAAAGAGATCAGTGAAGCAAGCAGCAGAGCTTCCGAGCTTCTCCCCTCCTCTCCTCCACATCCAGCTCCCAGGTCTCATCATCAGCTCTGTAGCAGACTACATGCTGTCGCCTCTCTTCACGTTCTGCTCCCATTCCCAGGGGCCTAAGCAGATCATGGTGGAACTCCCTGCTTTCATCCCTCCTGTGTATCCCTTGAGCCCCCAAACCAGCTCATCCCCATTTCTAATTATCAGGTCCCAATACTTTTTACCTGGAACCCACATTGGCAATGCCTCTCAGGATCCCAGAAGAATTACCTACCAGACAACACATAGCCATCACACTCTCCAAAGAACCAGAGAGGGACACAGTACCCAAGGAACAAAATACCCACCAAAGACAAGACCAAGTATCAGCACCCAGAATTTACAATCTTTCCCAAGCCCAGATGACTAAAAGTCAGTATAAAAACACAATGACAAACAGCTAGGACAGTATGTCTCTACTAGATTCCAGAAAACATACCACAACAGTCCCTGTGGACTGGGTATTGCCACATTGCTAAAAGTACAAGACAACAACCTTTAAATTGCATTTATAAACATGATAGAAGTCCTTAAGAAGGACATGAATAAATCTCTTGAAGGATCTAGGAACAAACAATGGAAGAAAATTAATAAAACAGTTCAAGACCTGAAAGTGAAAATGGAATAAAGAAAACCAAAACTGGGAGAAATCTGAAAATGAAACATTTAGGAATTCTAATAGGATAACCTCAGAGGCAAGCCTCACCAACAGAATGCAAGATGTGGAAGAGAGACTCAAGTACTTGAAAACACAATAGAAAAAATAGATATCTCAGTCAAAGAAAATGACTTTTCCTGAAACATCCAGGAAATCTGGAACAGTCTGAAAAAACCAAATAATAGGAACAGAAGAAGAAGAAACCCAGGTTGAAGGCACAGAAAATTTTAAAGGAAATCAGAGAATTTCCCTAACCGAAAGAAGGAAATGCTTATTAAGGTACAAAAAGAATACAGAATACCAAATAGACTGGACCAGAAAAGAAATTCCCCTCAGTACATAATAATTAAAACACTAAATGTACAGAACAAAGAAAGATTATAAACTGAAACAGGAAAACCCAAGTAAAATATAAAGGCAGACAAATTAGAACAAGTGACATCTCAATGGAGACTCTAAATATCAGAAGGGCAGGGAAATGTTCTACAGATTCTACCAGACCACAGATGTCCACCCTGACCACTATACCCAGCTGAACTTTCAATCACAATAGATGGACAAAGTAAGACATTCAATGATAAACCAAATTTAAGCAGTATCTGCCTACAAACCCTGCCCTAAAAACAGGGCTAGAAGGAAAACTCAAATCTAAAGAGGTTAATCACACCCAACAAAACACAAGAAATAATCTGGGAGAAACAAATCAAAAGTGGGGAAACACACAGAGAGACACACCACCACTACCACAACAAAAAAAGCAATAGATGCTGTCCATTGATATGCCTCAACTCAGTGGTCTTAATTTCTCAATAAGCAGATACACACTAATGGAATGGATACACAAAAAGGACCCATCTTTCTGCTGCATCTAAGAACTACAACTTAACACCAAGAATAGACATCACCTCAGGGTAAAGGGAGGAAAAAGATATTCCAAGTCAATAGACCCATGAAGCAAGTCAGTATAGCCATTTTAATAGCTGACAAAAATAAACTTCAAACCAAAACTAATCAGAAGAGACAGGAAAGGACTCTACATACTCAAAGGAAAAATCCAAAAGGACATTGCAATTCTAGAAATGTATGTACTGAAGTTCATACGAGAACTACTACAGCAGCATAAGCCACATACTGACCCTCATACTCTGAGAGTAAGACATCGATACCCAACTCTCAGCAATAGACAGATCACCCAGACAAAACTAACAGAGAAATGCTGGAGCTAACAGATGACATAAACCAAATGATCCTAACAAATGTTTTCACAACATTTCACCCAAACACAAAACCTTCTTCTCAGCATCTCATGGGACTTTGCAAAAATTGACCCATACTCAGACACAAAGCAAGTCTAACAAATAAAATAAAATTGAAATAACACAATGCATCCTATCTACCACCGTGGATTAAAACTGGCTATCAACAAAAACAGAAACAACAAAAACGTTATAAATTCACGGAAACTGAACTAACTATTGAAAGAAAAAAATGGGGAAACAATGAAATTAAAGATTTTCCGGAATTGAATGAAAACAAATATACCACATATCCAAATTTATGGGACACAATGAAGATGGTTCTAAGAGGCAAGGTCACAGCACTTAGTAACTAAACAATAACTTGGAGTGACCTTATACTAGTAACCATAGCACACCTAGCAGCTCTAGAACAAAAAGAAGAAATCACACCCAAAAAGAGAAGACAGTAAGAAATATTCTAATTTAGGAATGAAATTCATAAAATAGAAACAAACAAAAATACAAAGAATCAATGAAACAAAGAGTTCTTTGAGGAAACCAGTAAGATTGACAAAGCCTTATTCAAATGAACTAAAAGGCAAAGAGAAAATATCCAAATTCATAAAATTAGAAATGAAAAGGGGACATAACAACACATACCAAGAAAATGCAGAGAATCATAAGGATATGCTTTAAAAACCTGTACTTCACTAAATTGGAAAATCTAAAAGAAATGGATAATTTTCTTGATACATACTACTTATCAAAGAAGATCAGATAAACAAATTAAATAGACCTATAACCCCTAAGGAATCAGAAGCAGTCATTAAAAGTCCAAAACAAAAGCAAAACAAAAAGCAAAATATAACCCAAGGAGGATAGTTTTAGCACAGAATTCTACCAAACTTTCAAAGAAGTTAGTGCTAAAACTCTTCAGATTCTTCCACAAAATAGAAACAGAAGGAACATTGCCCAATTTGTTTTGTGAGGACATAGTTACCTTCAATAACCAAACCACAGAAAGACTAAATAAAAAAAAGGTGTTTACAGACCTATTTCCCTAATTAACAGGATGCAAAAATTCTCAATAAGATATTTATAAACCAAATCCAAGAACACATCAAAAAAATCATCCACCATCATCAACTAGGCTTTATCCCAGAGATGCAGGGACGATACAACACATGTATGTCAATAAATATAATCCACCATATAAATAAAATGAAAACAAAAGCATGATCATCTCATTAGATGTAGAAAAGGCCTTTGACAAAATCCAACATTCCTTCATGATAAAAGTCCTGGAGATATTAGGGATACAAGGAACATACCTAAACATAATAAAGGCAGTTTATAGCAAGTGCATAGCCAACATCAACTTAGAGAGAAATTCAAAGCAGCTCCACTAAAATCAGGACCAAGACTGTCTAGTCTTACCACACCTATTCAATATAGTACTTGAAGTCTTAGCTAGAGCAATAAGACAACTGACAGAGATCAAAGGAATACAAATTGGAAAGGAAGAAGTCAAAGTATCTGTATTTGCAGATGATATGATAGGATATATACCCAACCTGAAAAATTCTACTCAGAAACTACTACAGTGGATAAATACTTTCAGCAAACTTAGCAGGATACAAAATTAACTCACAAAATGAGTAGCCTTCCTATGTTCAATAGACAAATGGACAGTGAAAGAGTTAGAGAAAACACCTTTCACAATAGCCTCAAGTAATATAAAATATCTTGGTTTAACTCTAACCCACAAACAACCCAGGCTGTGGCCAAAACTATAGGTTGCTCTAGACAAAATGGTAGCAAGTCCCATTGCTGAAGATAATGCCTACACAACTAGTTGCACATGGAGGGTTGAGCTGGTGCCTACACAGAGCCTTGTCTTTGGTACAAGAATGTTACCAAAAGAAGAATATGAACACCAACCCAGCTACAAACTCTGGGATGGACGATGGTATTCTGCCTTTAAGATATGCTAGTGCCATGGTGACACAAAGTTTGTGTAAGTAATCAACCAATTCCTGAATTGACTTAAGGCCCAACCCATGAGATGGAACCCATATACAACAATGCTTGGGTGAACAACCTAAGACTAGATAGCCCAGAGACAGAGAAAAAGCAAATAGTACTCTTCTTTAAAAAAAAAAAAAAAGGAGGGGGGGAGGGGAGAAGAGGAGGAAAGGAAGAGAAGGAGGAGGGGGAGGGGAGAGGGGAAGGAAAAGAAGGAGGAGGAGGAGGAGAGGAGGAAGAGGAGAAAGGGAGGGAGGGAGGGAGGGAAACAAAGAAAACCATCAATAAAATGACTCCTAATTACATTCTGCTATACTCATAAATCAGTGCCTTGCTCAGCCATCATCAGAGATACATCCCTGTGCAGAAGATGGGAACAAACACAGAGACTCACAGCCAGACACTGTGTAGTGAGGGACCTTGAACACTCTGAGACACTCAGTCCTAAACAGGACTTCTCCACCAAATTCCTCCCCTCAGGGCTCAGGGAAGATAAAGAAGAGGGAGGAAAAGTGTAAGAGTCGGAGGACACCACAGGAAACCAGGCCCTCTAAATCAACAGGAGCAATGCACATATGAGCTGAGACTGAGGCAGCATGCACAGGTCTGCACAGGTCTGCACAGGTCTGCACAGGTCTCAGCAGATGGGGTCCTACAGCTGAAAAGAGAAGTGGACACATGTCCCCATCCCTAACCCAGAAACCATCTCCAGTTGATAACCACTTGCAAATGAAACTTTAGTTTCCTTCAAGAGTATCACTGGGGAAGCAAACTACTCTTACAGGTGGCTGGCTGTATGTCCAGCAGTAGATGCACAAAAGAAAATGAACCCAAGGATATCTTTGAAGATTCCTTGACTCACAATGTGTATCAGGAATATTCTTTACTTTTTAAAATTTGATCCATTATTGTTTATCATCATTTTATCTTATTTTTATCTTTCTTCTCTTTTTACCTTATAGATCATAATAATATTATATATAACATATAATATTCCTATATAATATACATATATATTACGGCTTCCAGTTTAGTATTTTGATATGATTACCGAGAGTGTGAAGAAATAGGTCTCTGTTCCTGAAGTTTGCTCAGTATAAATGAGCATGTAAGTTTTTGCTTTATCTTACTATATTTTATTATCATCCAATAGAAGCCTATCTGTTTTCTTTTTTGTTTTGATTTGCTCTTTGCTGTTACTGTTGTTGTTCCTTTGGGTTTTTGAGACAGAGTGTCTCTGTATAGCCCTGGCCATTCTAGGACTTGCTCTGTAGGCCACTAGACATAGGCTCTGAATAGAAGGTAAGATTGTAACTTTCTGCATTTCTTAGTAACTTTTAGGACTCAGGAATATATCAGTACAATAGGGTACACTATTGTCTTATATTCTTTAAAAGAATTCTGTGAAAGTTACCTTACTTTGTATCCTACTGCAACATGTTATTCTGGCTTAACATAGATTTATGAGATTGGTCCATTTTTGCACATGTATATCCATTTCATCTTTATTTCTCTATTTTTAATTAGATTATATTGTAATGTATATGCCCCTTCTCTTGATAGGTTGTTTCTAAATTTTTGCTATTGAAGAAGGCTGTAATTAATAATTTGTTTCTTCATAACTACTTATATGCATTTGGAAAGTATTATGTATGCTACATACTTTCTAGGAGTTTAGAGTTTATTTATTCATTTTTGAGAAGGCCTTACCATGTAGCCTGGGTAGTCTGTAACTCACTAGGTAGATTGTGCTAGCTTCAGCTTCACAGTGATCTGCCTGCTTCTGTCTCCCAGTGCTAGGATTAAAAGGTGCACATCGCCATATCTGGCTTACTTTTATTATTTCTGATAAAGATAATATAGCATTAAAGAAAATTTAAAACAATACTTGCTAATACTAAATAAAATCATATTTATGCTTATAATGTATTTATTTTTCCCTATTTTCTATAATTCGCTCATCATTTAAATGATATTTGTAGTTTGGATTAAAATTTATTTCGAGTTAAACAATGATAGTTTGAGACTACAAATTCCTGAAAATCTGAGGCAAAGTGTATTTAGTCATATTTTGTTTTGGCACTTTGCCTTTATTATTAACTCTGGTTTCACTAGCTTTTTTTTTTTTTTTTAGTTAATTCCTTTTTACTACTAAGATTTGACTATGTAGTCTTGGCTGGTCTGAAACACCCTATATATACCTGGCTGGCCTCAACTCATAGAGATCTGCCTGGCTCTGTCTCCCAAAGGCTTCTCGAGAAAAAAAAAAAAAGGAAAATGCTTTTATTTGGATAATTCATTAAGAATTTTATTTGATCTTTTCATAAAGTTGGTTATTTTACCCAAGGTTTAGAATGAACTTGTATTTGTATGAGTATGTGTATGTCTCTGTGTGTATATGTATGTGAGCGCATGCACATGTGCAAGTGCTTATGCATCCATAGAACATACAGTACACTAAGGCAGTGTCCTTGCTTTCATGTTTTTACCCATTTCCTCTTCTGACTTCATTTTAAGTTTGTTGGCTTCGTTTGTTCTTAAAGTGCTTTATCATTTTTTGGGCTGATAAGGCTTTAATTGTATTTAGATACGTATTTTAATATGAACTAGTTCATTATGCAAGTAAGGGGTAGGAATGAAAAGTCCTTTTTGTTTAATTTCTTTCATGACTTGAATTTGGTTGTCAAATTTAGATATGAGAATTGAATTATTTTTTGAAGTTTTCTTTTGTTTCTTGATTTTGCAGT
Organism: Microtus ochrogaster; assembly: GCF_000317375.1. NCBI lineage: Eukaryota > Metazoa > Chordata > Mammalia > Rodentia > Cricetidae > Microtus > Microtus ochrogaster. The sequence goes on from NC_022020.1 coordinate 64,247,154, forward strand.
AGCAAAACTTGTATCTGAGAGATCAGAAGGATGACTACTGATGAATGCTTGTGCTGTGGACATGTCTCTTAACATTTGATTTAGCAGAAATCTGAGAGTTGGTGAGCACATGGGTTCATCATCAAATCTCAGAAACAGGCTTTTGGTATGTTGTTGGCTCTTTAATTACAAACTCACCAAAGAAATTTTTTTTAATTTAACCATATGGAATTTATTTCAGAATTATAAGATAGATTTGATATTTTTATTATTAAAAATCACTTTATCATAAAACATCACACAGTTAGATCAAGGTAGTCACGCAAACATTTGCCCAGCCACCGACGCTACCTCACAGTGAAGCAGAATGAGAATGGCCGCGCGAAAACGACGGAGTTTTGTTCCGGGCTTTGTTTTCGCTGTGAAATGCAAGTTTATGCACTTGTTCTCTGACCTCGCCCAGTATCTGTTTCTAAACTATCTTCTCCCTGACAATTCAGGTTCTGTTAGGGTAGGATTTTGTCTGGCTTTGTTCACGTTATCAACATTACCTGTGGTAGAGCTAGACACAAATGAGCTGCAAGAGTTGTGAATTCAGCCTACACTACTTTAAGATCTTATAATGAGCATGTATAGTATTCCGTTTCATTACCGCCTTCTCAAACAAACAGTTTCTTTTCTCCTCCTGGCTCTACCCTCTACTCCCACCCCTGCCTTACACTCCCACCCACTCCCTACAGCCCCCTTGTCTCACACGCCCTACTGCTCTCCCTCACTCCTCCACACCTCTCTGGCTCTCCTGTGGACTTCCTTCTAGTTCCATAGCCTTTGCAGTTTTATACTAAAATGTCTCAAAAACAGTATTAAGCGTTTTTTGGTCTTACTAAGCACCACATTAGAATAAACCCCTTCAAAATAGTAAGTTCATTTTAAAGGTCTTTAATACATACTGATAACCCTCTAAAGGGGTGGTCCACACAGATTTATGCTACAGTGGTTGTGTGTCAAAAATCAGATTTTCTTGTAGATCAGTGCCAATGTCTCTTTGAACCTAACTGCTTGTGGTGGTTTTAATGAAAATTACCCCCACAGATTCATAAGAAAATCATTATTGACAGTGTCGCCTTGGAGTAGATGTGGTCTTATTAGAAGAAGTGTGTCACTGGGGATGAGCTTTAAAATTTCAGATTCTCAAGCCAGGCCCAGTGCCACTCTCTCTTCCAGCCGAGCGCCGCCTGCCAATCCAGAAGAACTCTCAGCTACCTCTCCAGCACCATGTCTGCCTCCATGCCTTCATGCTTCCTGTCAAGACAATAATGACCTAAACCTCTGAACTGTAAATAAGCCACTCCAAATAAGTGCTTTCCTTTATAAAAGTTGCCATGGCCATGGTGTCTCTTCACAACAATAAAACATTTAGCAAGTAAAACATGCATTAATTTATTCAGTAATTTTGTATTTATATCCCATGCAACTATGGAATGCTGCTGTTATTCCTCAAATAAACCGTACTGCTAGGGCTTGTGGACTGGAAGTCATTAGTAACGCCTCAGTACAACTTTACTGGACCTGACCTGGGCCAAGGACCTTACTCCCCTTCAGCTCTACAGCCGCACTGAGAAGTCTCTAGGTGGGAAAAGGGCCACGACCTAGCATGGATCAGCTAAAGAGCAGACCTTAGACCTTCAATTCTAAAGTCACATTTAGAGGACACCTGAACATTTCACCTTCTTGCACAGAGGGAATAAGTTTATCTGTTGCAATATTTCTGATCATATAACCAAAGAAAGAGCAAGCAAAAACAATCAACAAATCATTTAAAACTATAAAGAAAGAATATATCTGAAAAAGGTATACCATTATCAGCCTTTGAGAAAACACTGGACAAGCAACCAGAAACTATCCTGCAACCAAAGACCTCAGAACTTTCACCATCAACCAAGTGTCAGGAGAGTAATCAACAGAGACAGCCAGTAGCAGTTCCTGCAGTGCACAGGCAGGAGCAGCAGGAGCAGGCAGGCCACCGCTATCCCAGTACAGATGTAGAGGGCCACAGGCAAGATACATTGTGACCCCTCCAGGAGGAGGGACCTCCACTCCTGCAGTTCTGCAGGCAGTGCACTGACAACACACTACAGGACTCGTGGAAGTTCAGCATGGTCCTTTACCAAGAGTTCAATGATGCACAGAAATGCCATATAAAAAAATACAGTCAACTTTGATATACTAAGCATTAAATAATATAGCATAACTATAGAAGTATTTTACCAGAGGAGCCCAGTAGGTGTAGAGGTAGCCAATTTTCAATGCTGGCACAAACTGTGAGCAGGACACTACCAGAAAATAAAGATTCAAGAAAAACTTGAATTGTTCATACAAAACCTAAAAAGGAATAAAGAAATTAGCAAAATCCCCTCAACAAAAATGTATTAATACTTCAACCAATAGTTAAACTCAACAAAGCACACAAACACATTTCTATCATTGAAAGTATGCTGACTCAGAGTAAATTACTTCTGACATTAGCTTTCAAAAGGTATGCTAAGATTACTCTAATTGTAAGATATAATTTTAAATATAATTAGGACTTTCAACTATATTAAAAGTACACTTCCCTAGAAATTTTTTGCATGAAATCTACATTGTTCACACACACACACACACATCACAGCAGATGACACCCTTCTGCTTTAAATGACCACACAGATAATATCTGAGTACCAACGAGTCTTAAAAAGCTCTTAAAAAGGAAAACTCTAAATGTCTGATATTTATGAAACAGGAGAATATAATACATACATACACACACACATGAAATATAATACCAGTATGCTTTTCAGCACAGACACTGAGCCTTACAAACATATAATGAACAAGTCAATAGATCCAAACATGACTAAGGATATTTGACTTACTAGCTCTCAGAATAGAAAAACCATTCATATGAACATATGTAAATAACAGACCAGTTTTCAGAGGACAACAGCCTACATCTGCTTTAGTGTCTTTTAGTACTTGATTTGTTGCATTATTTTCAAACATAAAATAAATTTCATCATTTAATACATTTTAAGATTACTAAAACTGAAAGGTTTTGCTACTTTGCTCGTTTTGGTTTTCTTTTCCTCTTTTTAATCCAGAAAAAGTCTTCTGGAGCTGAAGACAATAGCTCAGCAGCAGGCTAGCACATATGAGGCCCTATATTTAATCATGACATAGCAAAAAACAAAACTAAAAAATAATTTTAAAAACAAGCAACTGGAGTTATTGTTAACACAATAATTTTAGGCATGCACAGTTATGCATAACTTTAATCCCAGCACTTAGGAGACAGAGACAGGTGGATCTCTGAAAATTGGAGGCCAACCTAGTCTACATAGTAAATTCTAGCATGGCCAGGGCTACATAAAGAAACCCTGTATCAAAAAGAAAAAAAAAATGAAAAGAAAGAAAAAATAATCCATTGTATACTTTTGGCTCCTTTATCAAAGATGAGGTGTTCATAGGCTTGTGGGTTAAAATACGGGTCTTCTATACGATTCCATTGGTAAACTTCTCTGTTTTTATGCCAGTACCACACTGTTTTCATCACTGTAGCTCTGTAATAGAGTTTGAAGTCAGGGATGGTAATGCCTCCAGACAATCCTTTATTGTATAGGATTGTTTTGGCTATCCTGGGTTTTTTGTTTTTCCATATAAAGTTGATTATTGTCCTCTCAAGGTCTGTGAAGAATTTTGATGGGACCTTGATGGGGATTGCATTGAATCTATAAATTGCCTTTGGTAGAATTGCCATTTTTACTATGTTGATCCTCCCAATCCAAGAGCAAGGGAGATCCTTCCATTTTCTGGTATACTCCTCAATTTCATTCTTCAATGCCTTAAAGTTCTTGTCAAATAGATCTTTCACTTCCTTGGTTAGAGTTACCCCAAGATATTTTATGCTGTTTGAGGCTATCGTGAAAGGTGAAGCTTCTCTGATTTCCCTCTCTGCTTCTATATCCTTTAGAAAAAATAATCCAAATAACAATATTTTCAGTTAAGCTTACAAAACTGTAAAGCTATTCTTGTGTCAGGTGTAAGACCCAGCAACTTCTACAAGAGAACAATGGAGTAAATGGCTACTGTGGCTTAAAGAGCTAGAGCCAGTTTGTACACACGGAAGCTACCTGCATCGTCATACAATTCTGTGTGTAACAAAGAGTTATACTCAATATGTTTATATCCATAATCATGCTCAATTGCTGTCTAAAAATGTTTTGAATTATTTCATAAACTAATCTCAGCAGGAAAGAAAGCTCTTTTTCTTCGGCAATTTCTGTAAAATCTCAGCACAAATTATATCTATTAGCAATTCAGAAATTGCCATTTGTACTAAAAATGGCATAGAATTCCTACTGTGTAATTACTAAATGTTTCTGAAATACTACGTTTTAGATGAAAAGACTAATTCCCGAGACTTGCTAAAGAAGAAAATCATGCCCACAGTAACCAAGCACTGTGCAGAGCCATCAACAGGTATTCTCAGGATGCAGCCAATGGTTGTGGGAATTTATACTCCTCAAAGTTGAGCTACACTACTGGCTTTAACTATGACTGATACTTTACAATATCCTCAGTGACCAGTGACCATTAGTACCATCAGTGACAATGTACCATCTTAGACACTTTGCATTTAGTACTTTATAGTTGGGAGAAAACAGTGAATTTGTTTAATAAAAATGAGAATATCTGACTCAAAATGGTTTACATTTTATTGTTAGAATAAAAGATTACTCTGTTGATTATGGAGTCATTAATCTCATGTTTTAATAAAGAAGCACATTAGATATCAAGTCTATTAAAGAATGGTTGGGGACTGGGGTAGAAAAGACCATTACAGTCCAAAAGAAACTTAGCATAGTTAGTTGAATAAAAGTATAAGACAGAGCATTTCTTACAAAACAGAGTAAGAACCAACAGCTAAACTTTGCCAACACTTTTGTTACAGAAATGTAAGATGCACGATTGATTTTTTTCTACAGATCAATCACGTTGATTTATCTCCAAAGAATCAATGATTAGAAAAAAAACAAATTCCTGTAGAATAAAAAAGACTCATAATCCAACAGTTGCCTTTATGCTCATAAAGAAACATGAACCTATTAAAAAAAAAAGGAACTGATTTACTTCACTCAGGATAGTGTTTTCTATTTCTATCCATTTGCATGCAAAATTCAAGAAGTCCTTGTTTTTTACTGCTGAGTAGTACTCTAATATGTATATATTCCATACTTTC
>NC_022020.1:64253721-64272574 GCF_000317375.1 Microtus ochrogaster
ATAAATAAATAAATAAATAAGAAAAGATTAAAAAAAGGAACTGATATAAAGCAGAAATCAATCCACTATTCCAAATTCATGATAAAACTAGTTTTATAATGTAATCAAAAGAATTAATAACAAAAAGGATTAAGATATTTAAACTTCAGATTTTAAATTTAACAATATATTCAACTACCAATAACTAATGAGTTAACAATGTAACGAGGCCTGAGAATAATAGCTTGAATATAGAAAGGGCATCTATAAATACATACATAGAAATACTTTGTTTATATGAACAAATTGTGTACTTCCTTTATAAATTCCTTGGCAGACTTCAACACTACATTCTACTTTTCATTCCAAACAAATTTCAAGTGTCCCCAAAATTATGTGCTTCCTGATCATTTACGTTTTCTTTAGTATTTCTATTCTTTTGTATTCCTATAACATAAATGTTTATCAAGAACTGAAAGCAAGAACCAAACTGTGCATTTTTTAAAAGTAGACAGAGCTAGGAAAATGCAAAAAAAACCCAAAAGTCTTAAGTCATCATTTGAAATGGAAAGGTGGGTGTGAAATGGGAAGATGCTGGCGTGGACAGAGTGACATCAGCCAGCAGTCTCTCCATGTATCGGCAGAAAGCAAAGAAAGGTAGCAAGCTCAGACATACAACTGACATTGAAGATGTAATCATCTTACCCCAGGTATAAAGGTGAATACATTGTATTTCTGATTTTTTATAGAATTCCTAGGATGTTTTTCTTCACACTTCTCTGGACATCCAAGCCATACTGTTCGAGCTTTCAATTCTTTCTTCCTTTGACAAACATTTATCAGCCAATCACAGCAACTGCATGAAACAAAAAATATAGCTACACGATGTATGCCTTTTTAAAAAAGTCTAATTTAATTCTACAAGTTTAGAGTCAAAACTGATTGTATTCCTTGGCGATTATCTAATGCTAATGTCATTACCGTATGCCTTTTAACATCCTATTACAAAGTCACAATTTTTGAATGCTGACTCTGGTCCAAGAAGACCTATACTGACAATCCAATACAGAATACAGTAGCCACCAATGGGCATTTTAATTTTAATTAATTTAAATGACAACTCAGATTTTTTTTTAGAGCAGAACATCTTTTTTAATATTTATTATGTATACAATATTCTGTTTGTGTGTATGCCTGCAGGCCAGAAGAGGGTACCAGACCCCATTACAGATGGCTGTGAGCCACTATGTGGTTGCTGGGAATTGAACTCAGGACCTTTGGAAGAGCAGGCAATGCTCTTAACCTCTGAGCCATCTCTCCAGCCCCGACAACTCAGATCTTCAGCTATACTTCAAGAGTTCAACAGCCACCACGGTTAGCAGCTTCCATGGAACATTAGAGATCAGATGCTCCTACTACTACAGTGAGTCCTACAGGACACCACTTGTCATAAACAAACCAACTAGGTACCTCAAGCAAATACAGCTACTTATGAACACATTTCTTTTCAGCATTCAAAATGCAGCAGTAGTTCCTCAAAATTGCACTGTTAAAAAGCTTTGTTCTTCAACAAATAATCTGATATGTAAATATACAGAGACAGAGCTAAGTTAAAACAGTAAATACATAAGACTAAGCATTTGAAAACTACATTACAAATTTAGGAAACGTGTTACTGCTAATTATATCATTGCACACAGACAGAATTATAGAGTTGTTAGAGAGCAACTATCAAGTCCCATACTACTACACAGAACTGAATAAATCTACTCATGATGGGTTGGAAGTGTCCTGACAAATCCCACTCGGTCATACAAAAAGACCACAAAGACAGTCAAAGAGAAAAGGTAGGTGACTTTGGTGCTCAGAGGAAAGGGCATATGACTATACATACATACATGTATATATATATATATATATATCCTCTAATAGCTGGGTATGATGAGTTACACTTGTAATCCTAGTCCTTTGGAGGAAGACTGACACCAAAGTATAAACCAAACAGTGCAACACAGTACGTTCTAGGCCAGCTTGTGCTATATTGTGAAACCCTAAATCCTAAATACCTAATCCCACCAAAAAAACTATGTGTGAACCTTACTGACTGGTAGAACTAAGGGAAAAAATTAAATTGTGGGAAAAATTTTTAGGGCAAAGTAATGTAAGTAAAACATCAGAAAACACTGAAAAATAAGAGGGACAAGAAAAGAGAAATCTTGAGGGTAATGATGGCACACACCTTTAATCCTAGTACTTGGGAAGGGGGCTAGAGGCAGGCAGATCTCCGATTTTGAGAACAGCCTAGTCTACAGAGTTAGTTCCAGGAAGCCAGGTATACACAGAGAAACCCTACCTCAAAAAAAAAAACAGAGGGGAGAGTCCTCTAGAAGAGGTAACTGAATATTTCCTTAATAATATTTCTATGTATCCTAAATAAGTATAAAGAGAACACTTTCAGATTTGACAGCATAAGGCATTGTATAAATCTATACTTTTCCTTAAAATGTTTTATGATCAGCTTTTCATAAATGCCTCTACAATCAAAGCAATCTTCTAGCATTAAGTAAAATATATTTACATATCAAGAATCTTTTAGAATTTTATTCATAATGAAATTCTCAAAATAGACCAGTTCTTTCCCATTATTTCCCACAACTTAGACTATTCTATCTAACTGCAAGCATCTTTGGTTACCATGACCAAAACAACATAGTATTCATGTTATCTTGCAAGATGAGCATTTTCCCATGCTTCTGCACCCCAAATGTTTTACAGATTAACTCAAAGCCATTTAGAACCAGGAATAAGCCCAGCATCTGATATCCCCCTTCTCCTCCCTTCATATGGAAATGCCATTCCTGGCTCCAGTTTTCTAGGGACAAAGTGATTTTTGATAACGAGTGAAATGTAAATCTCGTGAGAAAGATCATCAGCCCAGATCAAAGAAAGAGATAGATCAATACATCAATGTCCCACACTGCATCTACAGGAAGCAGAATTCACTCTCATGACATAAAGTCAAATTGAAAAAATAGCAATAATAAACATTTCAGCAAGAAATATCTAAGTCTTCAGGTTAGAAATTCTGCCAAACAACAAATCTGAAAAAAATAAAATAAAAAAATAAAACCGTTTGCAGTCATAAAGTACTGAGTAAGGGATACTAAAAGTAATTTTAAAATGAGCCTTAACCACTCACAGGATAAATAATCAATAATGTATTAAAACACTACAACTCACTAATCTTAGTTCTAAGCTAACTGTACTGAAATAGTCACTAAAATTTTCTTCCTGCAATTAATATTATCCATCTGCTATGAGAACCACCATAAATAAATAGCCACAAAAATTCTGAATGCAAGAATGCTTGGCATTTAGAAAACAAAGCAACAAACATTCAAAACTGAAAATATATAAGGAATAACGAATTAGGTCCATGCTGATTGCTAAATATATAAGGACTCTCTAAGTACAGTGTTTAATTTCTACCATTTCTCTATAGAGGAGACCCCAACCAAACCACAGGATTGTAAGGATCTCAGGTTACACGTTCCACAAGACAATGGGACATGCATTAACACCATATCCACTATCAACCTACTCTAGATGGTTCTATTAGCTTTTCCCATGGGATCACAACTTATTCATATAAAGTATTCATTTATAAACACATCTTTAGATTTTATTGAGCTGTTTCACTATCCTTAAACCTGGGTCCTTTTGGTATTAACATAAACATTTTAAAATATATTCTTAATATCTTCCATGAAGAAAGAACCATATTACAAATAAAAACTAAAACACAGCTATATATTCCATTTAAAAACAAAAGTCATAAAAGATTAAAAAAAATCAAAACATTGGTTTACTAGTGTATTTACCGCTATGTTAAAGCAGAGTGCTCAGGCCTCTGTCTTCCTCGGAACCAGAGAGAACCAGTACTCAGACCTCCAGTTTCTGTGGGACCAAAGAGTGCCCTGAAACCAGGACTTCAGTCCAGTGGTCGCAAAAGGTCAATGCATTGCCCAAGCTTCAGGTCCAGTATGCCCAGGGTCCCCTGGGAGTCTGGAACATTGATTTCAGTGATCTCTGACATCACTATGGGAATGAGTTTCTCATCTCTGAGGTTCCAGTGGTCACTGCAGGAACCAGAATGTGTATACTGCTGTGGTCCCAGAGGTTTCTTTGGACCTGTGGTTCTAACCATCATCCCCAGAGAATAGACAGATTCACTGGGCATAAAGTTTTTTATTCTGTCTCCATCAAGGGCACAGAATCCAAATAGTGACCCAGGTTTTCATTCAATCTGGTCACCTTGGTGTTAAGTATTCAGTCCCATCCTTGGTCCTGTTAGTATATAGCCAAGAGAGGACCACGTTAGCAATCTATACCATAATCAATACCAAGTTTTATCAGTCTCCCTAGATTAGCGTTGTACAGAAGAGAATATCTCAAAGGGTTTGAAGGAAGTCAAACCAAACCCACTCCAAAGGACTCATAAAACATGACAAAATCAACACAAAACATATGATATAACCACCACCCAGCCCATCACCAACTGACCAACTCCTGTAGAAGGAAATCCAAAATTGGAGAGCTGAAATATCTGAGAAAGAATTTAGTCTTATTGTTCAAAGAATTATCTTATCAAACATGCATGAATTAAAGAAAATCTGTTCAAGACCTTTACAAGACAATCTCCAAAGTAAACACAACAATTATTAGATTGAAACTGAAGTTCAAAAGAGAGAAATAAGACTGAAACACTGAAAAACAGAGATAACTGAAATAAAGGAGATGGCCAATGACATAAAAACCACAACAGATACTATAAGTAACACTGAAAAACAGAGATAACTGAAATAAAGGAGATGGCCAATGAGATAAAAACCACAACAGATACTATAAGTAACAGACAAGACCAAGAAGACCAACAAATTTCAGAAAGGGAGGACAAAGAAATACAGATATACATACATACATACATACATACATACATACATACATACATACATGCATATATACCATGTATGTATGTAAGGGGGGAAACAGAAACAAGGAACAAGAATGCTACGTCTAAGTAGTACGTGGTGCATTCAAGAGGCTAAACCTGAGAATTTATGAAACTGAAGAAAAATTGAATGGAATAGAATTACCGAATTTACAGAAACTAGGCTTCCAGACACATGAGGTAATAGAACACCAAACAGACATAACCAGTGAAGAAATTCTCCATGACATTTAGTCAGGATGTCAGAAATACAAAGTTAAGAAAAATCTTAATATCAAGATGAGAAAGAGAATGACTCACATAACAAAGAAAGAAATACTAGAATTATCAGACTTCTGACAAGTAAGCACAAAAGTCACAAGAGCTTAGACTGAAATGTTCCATGCTCTAAAGTACAACACAGGGAGCCTGCAAAGCTGCCTTTCAACACTGACAGAGAAATAAGGGATGTGGGGAGAAACACAGTTGAGGCAATTCATGACAACCAAGCCAGAACTCCAGAAAGTTCTTAGGGCAATAATCTAAATGGGGAAGATGAAAGACCATGGAACTATATATAAATAAACCAGACTTAAGAAAGAAGTAACCATGTCTACAGCAACTTCATAAGACCACAAAACTAATGCAAGGAAATGAAAAGAAATGCCAATAGTCCAAGAAAACCGAAGACCACTTTTAAAACTTATAGAAAACAGAGAACCCCTTCTCTTTAATAACCTTAAATGCAAATGGCCTCAACTTATTATTTAAAAGATACAATCTAATAGACTATATATATTTTTTTTTTTTGGTTTTTCGAGACAGGGTTTCTCTGTGGCTTTGGAGCCTGTCCTGGAACTAGCTCTGTAGACCAGGCTGGTCTCGAACTCACAGAGATCCGCCTGCCTCTGCCTCCCGAGTGCTGGGATTAAAGGCGTGCGCCACCATCGCCCGGCTCTAATAGACTATATTAAAACACAAGAGTGGCCACACCAGGCTATGACTTGGTAGGCAGTTTTCACTATCCTTCCTGTCTTCTATCTCTACATCACCCCTAGTACTGTAGCAGCCTGCTTGCAGGTGCCTCTCGTTCTACCCGGGGGACAACACTGAACATTGGTGCAACCCAGCTTTGCCTCTTCCTATCGACCAGCAGCTCTTCACAGTGAGCTGCGAAGTCCACAGCGGTCACCTGTCAATTATCTTGCCTATCACATATTTTCATAATATTAGCAAAATTACAGTTATGAAGTAGCAATGAAGTAATTTTATTGTTGGGAGCTACCACCGCATGAGGAGCTGTATTAAAGGGTCACAGCATTAGGAAGGTTGAGAAGCAGTGCTGTAGACCTTCTCAGTCCATCCTCATTGCCTGTGTCAGGCACTGATTGCTGGAAACACTGTCTACCTGGGAACCCCAGTGGCCACACCAGACTGGGACTCTCCTTCCTACCCACTATCTCATCTCTCTACTCTCACTCTCAGCCTGTAGCAGCCTGCTTGTAGGTGCCCTTCCTTCAACTTCATGCACATTCGCTGGAGACTCTTGGTACAGATCCAGGGTCCTCCAGCACTTTCATCTCTGTCTCCCCAAACATATTCTATCTTCCTGCAACCTACTTGGAGGAGCCTCTCATTCCCAAACACCATCAAATCCCTGGATGCAGCACCTATTGATGTGGGTAGCTTCCCCAGGAGACCGCACCTCCTGGTGTGGCTTTCTCAAGGCCCCTCTCAGCCTTTTCTCCTAGTCCATCCCTACTCCTCTCTGCCTCCACCAACCTACAGAAGCACCTTCTACCAAAGAACTCATAGCTTTCCTAAAACCCAGAGAAGGCAACAAGAACCAAAGAATGGAACACCTGCCCAAAAAACATGATACCAGACATCAACACCTAGAATGGAACACCTGTCCAACAAAGATACCAGACATCCAACACCTAGAATCACAATCATCCTAACGCCAGCTGTCTAGAAATCCACGCAGAAACACAAACATCAAGAGCCAAGACAACATGCCTCCACCAGAAACCAGTAACCCACTACAGTAGGCCTGAGAAATGCATTATAACTGAAGCACAAGGACTTCAAAAAACAATTATTAATATACTCATGGACATTAAATAGGATATGAATGAATCCCTTAATGAAGTCTTGAAAATACAGTTGAATAAAATAATAAAAACAATTCAAGGCATGAAGGCAGAATTAAAGAAATAGAATGACTAAAGAAAATCCAAACTAAAATATAATTGGAAATGAAAAGTTTAGGAAGTCAAACAAAAACCTCAGCGGTAAACCTCACCAAGAGTACAAGACATGGAAGAGAGAATTTCAGGCACTGAAGACAAGGTAGAAGAAATGGATGATGTAGTCAAAGAAAATGTTAAACCTAAATAAAAAAAAAAAACAGGCATTAAACATCCAGGAAAGCTGGGACACTATGAAAAAAATCTATAAATAATAGAATAAAAGAAGAAACGCAGGTCAAAGGCATAGAAAAGATTTTCATTAAATCATAGAAGAAAATTTCCCCAACCCAAATAAAACCTCCTACCTCTTAAGGTACAAGAAGCATACAAAATACAAAATAGATTGGACCAAAAAAGAAATTCCCCCTGGTACATAGTAATCAAAACAATAAACATACAGAATAGTGAAAGAATATTAAAAGTTGCAAAAAAGAAAAGACTAAGTAACAGGGGAAGACCCTTTTGAATAATGAAGTGTTCGGAAGACTCCGAAAGCCAGAAGGGCTTAGATGGATGTTCTACAAACTCTGAAAGACCACAAATGCCAGCCCAGACTACTATACCCAGCAAAACTATCAATCACAATAGATGGAGTAAGAAAAATATTCCAAGATAAAATCAAATTCAAACAGCATCTATCTAGCAATCCAGTTCTACAGAGCATGCCAGAAGGAAAACTTCAGTCTGAAGAGGTTAACTATAATCAAAAAAATACAAAAATAATCTCAGACTAGTAAACCAAGGGAGTTGTGGGGGACACCATAACAAAATAGTAAGAATTAATAAATATTCGTCATTGATAATTCTCAATATCAAGAGTCTCAACCTCCACAAAAAAAGGACAAACTAACAGACTGGTTTAGAAAACAAGATCCATCCTTCTGCTGAATCCAGAAAGCATACCTTACTATCAAGAACAGACATCATCTCAAAGTAAAAGGACAGAAAAAGATATTGCATGCAACTGGACTGAAGAAGCTAAGCAGGTTACAGCTATTTTAATGTCTGACAAAATAGACTTCAAACCAAAACTCATAAAAAGAGATAGGGAAAGACACTACACTACTCATCAAAGAAAAAAGTCCACCAGAGGATATTGCAATTCAAAACATCTATGCACCAAACACAGGGCACCCAAGTTCATAGAAGAAACTCTATTACATTTAAAAAATCACACATTGACCTTCACACAGTGATAGTGGGTGACTTCGATACCTCGCTCTTGCCATTCAGACAAAATTTAAACAGAGAAATGCTAGAGCTAAATGACATCATAAATTAAATGAACCAAGCAAATATTTATAGAACATTTCACCCAAACGCAGAAGAAAAAACTACTCTTAGCAGTTCATGATACTTTATCCAAAGTTGACTACATACTTGAACACAAAGCAGATCTCAACAAAGGATTAAAATTAAAAAAAAAAAAAGATCGAAATAACCCCTCACATCCTATCTGACTACCATAGACTAAAGCTGGCTAAACATAAAAGAAACAACAGAAGCCATAAAAACTCATGGAAACTGAACAACTCACTTTTTGAATGACCATCAGAAAAACTAACATCATTGTAAGAGAAAACAAAACAAAACAATTAAAAGAGAACCAAAAATTAACAAAACAAGAATCAAACACCCTGAGAGGAACAAAGCACCACTTATACAATATTGCACGGAGAATATCAGTCAACCTAGACATAATGATACAGAGGAGGCTGAGAACATAGCTAAGTTGGTTGAGGACTTGCACAAAGCCTGGAATTAGATGCTGTGGTCTTTTGAATGTAATTGGTTCCCAAAATCTTATAGGGAGTGGCACTATTGGGAGGTGTGGATTGGCTGGAGTAAGTGTGGCCTTGTTGGAGAAAATGTGTCACTATAGGGGTAGGCTTTAAGATCTCCTTTGCTCAAGTATCACTCAATGTGACACTTAGTTCACTTTCTGTTGCCTGTGAGGTCAAGATGCAGGACTCTCAGCTACTTCTCCAGCACCAAGTATGTCTGCGTACCGTCATGCCCCACCATGATAATAATGGACTAAAGCTCTGAGCCACCCAATTAAATGCTTTCCTTTACAAGAGTTCTCATAGTCATGGTACCTCTTCACAGCAACAGAAACCCTAAGACAGATGCCTACCACTGTTAAATCTAAGTGTGGTAGTACAGGCCTGCAATGGCAGCATTTAAGATATGGAAGGAGAAAGATCAGAAATGGAAGCCTATCCTTGGCTACACAGTGAGTGGGAAGCCAGCCTAAGAAACAAAAGACCCTGCCCCAAAAAATAACAACAACAGAGGAAATCAGAGAGCTGAGCAGTGTCTCATGCCTGCAAGTTCAGCACTCAGGAGGCTGAGCACAAAGGACTGCCTCAAGCCGAAGGCAAGTCTGGGCCTCAGAGTGATTTCCAGACGGCCAGCCAGAAGCCTCAAAATAACACACATTGGACAAACCAAGATTTTAAGCATTCTGCATAATAACTCACCTGCTTTCTTCAAAATGCCTAGAGACAGAAGATAAACACTAAATAACTGGCCCAGATAAAATCAAGAGTAGAAAGGCATACCACCTAGATGCTACACAAGGATCCCAAGGATTGAGGGAAATGGACCATAAAGAACACTGCTCAAAAATAGACGGCATTGAATATGGGCTTAAAAATATACAAAGTATTGTAATAATGGTAAATTTCATTAATTTGGTTACCGGAGGGTGACTGCATAAGAAAATCCTTTTTTTTTTAAGAATAAGAATATTAAGGGGAGGGGGGGAGAAAAGGGAGAAGGGGAGGATGGGGAGATCTTGGGGGAATGGGATGCTTGGGATGGAGGAAGGGTGGATATGGGAGCAGGGAAGTAGATATCTTATTAAGGGAGCCATTTTAGGGTTGGCAAGAGACGTGACTCTAGAGGGGTTCCCAGGTGTCCAAGGAGATGTGCCCAGCTTGTTCCTTGGGCAGCTGAGGAGAGGGCGCCTGAACTGGCCCTATCCTACA
This sequence comes from Microtus ochrogaster, assembly GCF_000317375.1. NCBI lineage: Eukaryota > Metazoa > Chordata > Mammalia > Rodentia > Cricetidae > Microtus > Microtus ochrogaster. The sequence continues at coordinate 64,263,936 of NC_022020.1, forward strand.
GCCACATTGAGGAATATCTGGCATTATCACCATAGAATTATGTTTTCCCTTTCAGACCCACTTGCTCTGATGTGGACAATGTTGTCAAAACACTCCATAATGGTGCATTTTCTTTGGCTTTCATACCAACATAGATTGACACAGCTTACAAACACTCTAGCCACTAAATGTCTATCCATATTCTTCATGTACACACTAATCAGGTAGTAACAGAAGACGAACCTGGTACAGAGGAATTTCCATCCACCACACACAAACCACTCCAGTCCTCTTTTTCTCCGTGTTATCCTAGCTCGGGGTAAAGTGTGGTAATCACTTTCATCATTCTCAAAGCCTTCTTCAGACATCATCAGTGGCATTTCATCCAAATGGGCAGATTCATCCTCCAGCTGGTACCTAAAGGGAAAACAGAGAGCTAAGCAGTCTTGTTACTGTATGTTTCTAGAATAGTATCAGGCTAAATTTTATAAATCCCCTGTGGTGGTTTGAATGTGAATGGCCTCCAAAGGCTCATGTTTGAATGTTTTGTCCCTTTCTGGTTGAACTGTTTGGGAAAGGTTAGGAGGTATGGCCTTGTTGGATGAGATGTGTCACTGGGAGTGTGCTCTGAGGTTTCAAAAGACCATTCCAGACCCAATCAATCTCTCTCCTGCCCTCCTTCCATCCCTCCCTCCCTCCAACCTGCAGATCAGACATAAGCTCTCAGCTACTGCTCCAGCACCACGCCTGCCTGACTGCTGTACTCCTTGCCATGATGACCACAGACAAATGGACTCACTCTCTGAAACCATAATCAAGCTTTTATAAGCTGCCTTGGTCATGCTGTCTCTCTCTTCAGGGAAAAAGAAAAATAACTAAGACATCATCTTCTGTTTTTCTCAAAACTAAGTTACCTTCACCTGAGGCAAACCATTGTTAAAAGCAAACAAACTACTACATAATGATATAAATTCCCTTTGCAAAAGAACAACAACAAAAAAAACTTGATACAAGTTAGGGAACAGTAAATATAATTCAATATATAGATATAGGCAAGTACTCTCTGAACTGTTTCCAATAACAAGGGAAACAGCCTCAAGAATAGTGAGAAGATGAAACCTTAAAAGTTTCTGCTCAGCAAAGAAAAACAATAGAAGTGAACACAGACTAGAGGATGAGCTCACTTTCCAGCTCCAGTACAGACAGGGTTGTCTAGGCTATATAAAGAAATGACACACACACATACAGAGAAAGAGAGAGAAAGAGAGAGAGAGAGAGAGAGAGAGAGAGAGAGAGAGAGAGAGAGAGAGAGCTGACAGTTGACAAATAAGCTTACAAAATGAACACATCATCCTCAAAAACAGACACATAATGCCCTGTATATATTTAAATGTTAGCCACTCAAAATTACTTCACAATCTCATCTCCCTGCAGTCAGGATGACACAAGAAAAGGTACAACAAATGCTGTGAAGGATGTGGGACAGTGCAGGAAACTGTACTCATGGCTGGAGGAGTGAAAACTCATTCAGCTATTACAGAAATCACTGTGCATATATGGTGTAGGAGGTCTTTCTGTTTGTGTGTTGCTTTCATTGGTTAATGAATAAAGAAACTCCCTTGACCTAGTTGACCTAGTTGATAGGGTAGAACTTAGGTAGGCGGGGAAAATTAAACGGAATGCTGGGAGGAAGAAGGCAGAGTCAGAGAGCCGCCATAGAGCTGCCAGAGTCAGACATGCTGTATCTTTCCCAGTAAACCACTGGCACATGGAGATACACAGATTAATAGAAATGGGTTAAATTAAGATGTAAGAATTAGCCAATAAGAACTAGAGCTAATAGGCCAAGCAGTGTTTTAATGAATAAAGTTTCTGTGTGATTATTTCAGGTGTAAGCTAGCCGGCGGCCAGGACAAACAAGCCACCTCTCCTCGTAACACATGTATACTACAGTAGAATTTATTTCAGCTGCAAAAGAAAAAGAAAACTGGCAAGAAAAATGCATGGAATGGAAAGTATTATAGCACGAGACAGCTCAGATAAAAACTGCATGTTCTCTATGTAAGCGGATGCAGTATGGAGGCTATACTGCTAGAAGGTGGACCGCAAGAGGAGGAAAAGGTGTTGAGGAGGGGAAGAGAGTAACAGGAGACATCAAAGTGGGAAAAGACTAAGTAGAAGGGAATGAACGGAGGACAGAGGAGTAGAAGAATCTTCCAAACTGTTTGAAAACACTAATTTTAAAACGTTACAGAGTATTAGGTGGGACCCACAAGGTGAAGTAAACCGTTCCTAAAGGAACAAAGAGTCCAGGATAATGTGGGGTGCTCAGCGCTCTGCCCCTCTGCAGCCACTGCATTCTTGTCAGTCATCCAGTTTCACAGCTTCTTCAACAGGTGTGCCTTTACATTTTTTTCTGGAAACTTTAGTTCATGCCAGATAGAATGCTATTCCAACAAAACAAAACATTCTCAGATAAAGGAAAGCCAAGACAACATTTTTGTCTGCAGCTCCACCCTATAAGAACGCTAAGCAAAGTTCCAAGATAAAAACAGTATCCAAAGGAAAATGAGAACTATAAAACCAAGAACAACAAGAGAAGTTCTTTAGGAATATGCAGGACTAAATGTAAAAATGGCAGCACTGTGTAGTTAAATTTCCAACGTCAAAACGCGAAGACAACTGGTAGAAGCAGACTAAGAAGGACAGAGGTCCTCTAGTTTTACACGAGGGATTAGCAGACACTGTTCGAGGACGCCTGTCAAGTTAATGATGGCTACTGCAACCCTCAGAGTGGGGCTTCTCAACAGGGGCATAATTTACATTGTGACCACATATCCTTACTGTGAAGTGTTGTTCTGTGCATACAGAATGTTCTAGAGCATCCCTAGTTCTAGGTCCTAAATACCAGCAGCATCACCCCTTGTGGAGACAATAAAAATGCCCTAATAATGTCTTTGTGTAGTGCCAAAAAACTTCTGGAGTACAAAAATCACTTCCTCAAGGAAGAACCTTAAATACAGGAATATGTAGTGTTGAAAAATTAAAAAACAGTAAAAAAGACCTAACATGAAGACTACTCAAAAGAAAGCTAAATAGCTGTACTAAGACAACTAAAATACTTTTTACAGATTAATTTTTATTCATGTGTATATGTGTGTGACTGTGGCACAAGTGTGGGAGGCCAGGAGTGGGCATCAGAGCCCTTGGAGCTAGAGTTACACAGGGTGGTCAGCTGCCCAACATGTGCTGCAAACTGAATTCAGGTGCATCCTCTCTCTCCAGCCCCCCAGAACAGTTTCTTAATCAGCCAGGACTAAAAAGGACACTGTTACTTAAAAGGCTTAAATCACTAATAAAATCTAATAATCCAATAAAAACAAGAAAAAACAAAACCTCCTAAATGTGCAGAAATTGATCTGCAAAGGTAACCAGAACTACACTGGCTGTTTGAAAGAGAAGCCAAGGAAATAGAAAAGGTTTTAATACCCATGACCAAATACACAGCGGAAGGCTGAAGTGATAGCTCAGTGGTTAAGAGCACTTGCTGCTCTTGCAGAGGACCCAAGTTCAGTTTCCCAGCACTCACATGGTAGCTCACAACTGTCCATAACTCCAGTTCCAGGAAATCTGACACCCTCTTCTGGCTTTTATAGGCACCAAGACACACATGGTACTTGCATACATACGTGCAGACAAAAGTATTCATACATGTAAAATAACACACACACATCCAAAATGGATTATCATATTGCTGGTACAGGAGGGGAAAAAAAACAGGGAAAAACTAAAGAATCATGAGAAAGGAAAGGGGCTCCTAACCCTTGCAGACTGGCAATCAAGAGGGTCTCCCAAACCAGATTATGAACCATGTCATCAGTAAAAACATGTCTTGGTTTCCTTATGACCTGCCTATAAATAAGAGTATTCCTTAGCCCTCTGTGACCTATGCTTATGAGTCTATAGATGATCAATACACCTCAGAAGCCACCTTATGATCTCACTCTTGTTTGGGATTTTAGACGGGTTAGGGTGATGTTTTTAAGACACTGTCTCATGTAGCCCAAACTGGCCTCCAGTTCACTATGTTCAGTTTCATGAGAGGCAAGCAAACACTCTAACCAACTAAGCCATACCCCCAACCCACGATCTCATTTCCTCAATAAAGATGCCTTAGATAAGTTTACCAAAACTTACTCTTTACTAAATCTTTTAGATTCTTACAGTACTATAATTTCAAAAGCCACAAAATCATGTGAATAGCTTTTAGTGAGAAACTTCAAAGTTTTGAGAAGCCATGCACACTTCTGGATATGTAATACTGCCTTCTTGATTTCTTATTTAATATTACACACATGTCTGTGCACATGTGCAGGTCAGAAGGACCCTTTTTAGGAACTGGTTTTCCTCCCATCTCCTCAGCTTACAAAGCAAGAACTTAACCTAAAGAACCCTCTCATTGGCCCAAAACTATTTTACTTTTTTTTTCTTTTCTTTGACAGCGCCTCACTATATAGGCCAGGTTGGCCTGAAACTCAAGAGACCAGTCTGCCTCTACCTCGTACATGCCTGGAGCTCTTCTTAGACCTGTCCTATGTTCTAAATGCCGAGCTTAAATCTGTATTCAAACCTCAAGTCTGACGCTACTTCCTGCTAACTTGGCCTGAAATTCTTTTCTGCAGCAGTCGAGCATCCGACTGGGCGACAGAGGTCTCTACAAGGAACTCCTGAGGCTACAGGCAACAGTGCAGGGTTACAGCTCCCCTGCCCTCATTGCCACCCAGGGTGATGACATGGAAGACCTCTGTGAAGCGTAAGTACACCGAAAGAAATGGCACCTATTTTCTGCCACTTTAAACATCCTCTCTACCAATCAAACTGACAGCTCATCTTAGGGGCTCCATATTACCTTCTACAAATTACATTGTAGGCGATGGCGAGGGCACAATGGAGCTTGAAGCAAGTATTTTCCCTGAAATGGTCCGTTTTTTTTTTCTTTTCTGCATAAGATTCTATCTTTCAACAAACTTTCTAAATAAACTAGAAAAATGAATATTTATTCAAACTACAATCAAAATTCAAAACACCAGCTAATATACATAAGAGTTTTTAGGGTATTTTTTCATTAAGTTTCTCTCAATGATCACGTTGCAAGAGTCGCATTCTTACCAATCTGAATGCTGGAAGAGCAGTGTGATGGGCTCCGGAAGCTCACTCTGAGCAATACCAAGTCCTGTAATGCAGCCTTTGAACTGGCAAGCAATTTGTTCCCTCTCCAAAGCAATTTTCCTATTGTATTGAAAATTTTACCTCAGTATTTAAAAACAATAAGATGATGAATAATGGATTTTTTTCCCAGAGGCAGGATAAGCAGAGAATCCTAAGTGTCTTTGTTGCCTGGTGTCATACACACTTAATTGGTTTGTCACTCAAGAGAAATCAACGTTTCCAGCAATTAAGTATAATTCTGGAAACATTTTTAAAATGAGTAAAAACAATGAGAACAAAGAAAACAAGAGATGACACAGACCCAAGTGTACTGTCTCATTCAAGGAGGACGTGCCACCTCAGCTGTTGCCGCCCGCAGGAGGCGACCGACTGCTCAAGTACTGGAGGGCACGCAATTTCCACGGACCCAAGAGAGAGAAAGCCAGGGCGGTGGCTATCTCACACTCGCCTGCTACCTTAAGTGTCGAAGCTCTGCTGTTTCAAACTATTCTTGGGAATTTATATTAAAGAAATTTAAAGTAAGCCTAATGCTCAAAACTTTAGAAAAAATAACCTCCTTTGCCTGCACGCTAACAAAGTAGAAAAACAACAAAACAAGTAACTGCTATATAAGTAAATTGCATACATCCTGTTAAATGGAGCCGAGGAGTTCAATTGTGCCACTAACGAGTCATTACTAAGAAACAGCTGAGAAACTAAGCCTCTCCAGCCTCTATGAGCAGAAAAAAAAGGGTTCGAAGGCTAGAATGCTCTGCCCCTTGGCCATAAAAAATGGCTTACGGAAGGTAGAGGCACAATTACTACAAAGAATTCACCAAGTGCATGGAAAGACAGAGAGAATTTAAAGAAACAATGACAAAAAGCAAGAGAGTTTATCAAGCCATGAGGTGATTGAAATTCTTTTATTGCTGTTGGAGGGAAACTGCTTGCTGTCCTAACTATGGGTCATCTGAGATCTGTCTACATGTGGGTGAACTGGCACGCATCTCATTATCTTGCTGAGTAGTAAATTTTATGCCTTGTTTTTGAGTCTGGTCACTTCTGTCCCATGGTCATTTCTGTAAGGTACCTCAGTCATGGGTGTTGAGCTCCAAATGTCTCTGTAAGGTATTATGGGTCACTAGAGATCAGGCATGATTATTAAAGTGTGGGCATTCTGCTTTTATTTTGAGCCTCTCCAAATGTGTGATAAAAGCTTAATGTCTCAGAGTCAGGACAGGACCTAACCCAAGGTACTCCTACTCCTGTGTGAGTCACCCTCAAAAAGGCCGAATGGGATCATGGAGGAGGCTGGCTCTCTCATGGTCTGGTGCCACCCAGAAAAAGCAAGAAGACATGCTGGCATTAAAGCACCTTGACACTGAACCATGGAGCTCTAGAGAGCAATGTCTGCCCTTTACCAACAGACTAAAACTAGACTAATGGTAGGCAGTACTGACAAAGAAACAATCATCATCAAAGGAACAAGGGAAACAGTACCAGGAAGATATGCCATGGTCCTGGCTGAAATAACAAGCACAAGGAGAAAGGCTAGCCAGTCCCTTGAGCTGGGAAGTAACCACAACATTAAACTAGTAGGGTTGGGTTTTTTTTGTCTTTTAAATTTTTTATTATTTTCTTATGTGTATGGGTGTTTTACCTGCCATGTATGTATGTGTACCACATGTATGCTTGATGCTCATGAGGCCAAATGAGGGCATTGGAATCCTTGGGACTGTATTAGCAGATGGTTGTGAGCTGCCATAGGTGCTGGGAATCAAGCCCAGGTCCTCCAGGAGAGCCCCCAGTGTTCTTAACTACTGAGCCATCTCTCCAGCCCCAATGTATTAGTGATTTCTAAAAAGTCCTATAGAATTCTTAAAATAAGAAATTATACCAATATTATACATAGAAACTTTTGAACTATAATTAATGACATAATACCCACTGTTAAACACAAAAATAAATACAAATACAGAAATGTTAAGGGCCATGACCTGTTAGCTCAGAACATAAATTCTAGTTGCCTATAATTATTATGGACTCAATTCTATCTTCATACTAATACTTCAGATGTGAAAAAACTAACTGAAGCATGCCTACTCTGAAAAGTGTAAAGAATTTCTTGTTTTCAAGTTGAACTATGGATCCCTTTCCAGAGAAATTCTCTGTTAACTTGTACAAAAAAAATTCTGAAATCCCACTCCCCCAAAAAAAGCATGGGCCGAAGAGCAAGCAGAAAAGCACCATCTTAAGACCCACCGTGAGGCTGAGTGCTCCTGACAGAGTCTTGGGCTCATCCTCAACACCACAAATGAGCCAGATCCCTTAAGCTGTAATTATCACAGCAAAAAAATTTCATCTTTATAATTACTAAAATATTAAATCATCAGAATCATGAAACTTTTAAAAATCAAAAGAAAGTATGTCTAGATCATCAACATAAGAAAGCTAGCATTATAAAAATCTTTGTTACATACACCAAGAAACACTAATATTTTGCAGATAACCAGACAACACCCATCTGTTCTCAGCATGAGTCTCTTATTAAAGAATGAAATTTAGCTATTATAATATGGCAAGTGCCTCTAAGCAGGGCCAATAACTCCAACACTGGGAAACTGGAAAAAAAGTACTAACGAACATGGGCAAACAAACCCTGATGTTCACTGTCATTCAGTCATCTTCCAGCTATAAAGCTAATCTGAGTAAATCAGTCATCGCTTAAAACAGAGAAACAAAACACAAAACCAACAGATGCTTTACTTTTATTCAAGAGAAATCAAAACCTCACATGAACAAAAAATAAGACAAAAATCCTATAGATCCGAATGACTCAGAAGGAAGGGTAAGAAGATGAAGACCGAGGTGGCTGGGTACGGTCAAGGGTACAGGGCACAAAGCAGTTTGTTCGCTTGTCTGTTTGCTGAGGATGATAATGCTCCAGCACTTCCAGTAATGGCTGCACAGATCTATAACTGAGCTAAAAAGCAAAAAACTGCACACTTAAAATTAGTGCTGTGTATGGGATGACAAATATACAAATATCAAAATACTGTTAAACAACAAGAAATACATAATAAAAGTGATTTTCTCTTTCTTCTTTCTTTTTCTTTCTTCTTTCTTTTTCTTTCTCTCTTTCTTTCTTTCTCTCTCTCTTTCTTTCTTTCTTTACTGGTTTTTAGAGACAAGGTTGCTCTATGTAAGAGCCATGGCTAACCTGAAACTGGTTTTGTAGACCAGGCTGCCTCAAACTCACAGAAATCCACCTGCCTTTGCCTCTAGAGTCCTGGGATAAAAGGCGTGCACCACCACCACCCGCCCAGCAAAAAGTACTTTGTAAATGAAAGAGTAGAGCTGAAGGAATGCACTGGTGACAGGGGTTTGGCAGCAAATCAGTCCTTGGGTTTAATTTATTTAAAATCTCTCTCAATTTTTCTCTCTCCTCCCTC
>NC_022020.1:64272674-64290761 GCF_000317375.1 Microtus ochrogaster
CACACACACACAGTGGAGGAGGGTGAGAAGAGGGAAAAGAGGAGAAAATAGGGTGTGTGAAGAACTCAGACCACTTTCCAGATATAAAGACCTTAAGGCTGTGGGGCATTCAGGCTTCAGTAACCAGACACTCCTCTCTCAAGCCAACAAGACTAGTGGGAATTTCAAATGGGAGCAAACAGAACACCCTTGCCCACTCAGGAGCTATGTAGAGAACCTGGCCATTCAAGGCAGTTTCTCGCCATTCCCCAGGTACTACTAAGATGATACCACAGGAAGTCTGGTAAAACTGGAGGATTAAGCAAGGTTCAAGTCTTATCACATATCCAGTGTCCAGGATACAATGAAAAGAAAAAAAGGGAAGGAAGAAAAAAATCTCCATTTGAATGAGAAAAAGAAAATCCAGAGATGTTGGCATCAAAATTACAGATCACAAAATTTTCTGACATGAATTTTAAAAATCTATCACTAAAAAAATGCTTAACTGGTGTGGTAGTTTTAATGTAATTGACTCCATAATCTCATAGAGAGTGGCAGGAGATGTGGCCTTGTTGGAGGATGTGTGTTGCTGTAGGGGCAGGATCTGAGATTTCCTATGCTCAAGAAACCAACCACTGTCACAGACAATTTCCTATTTCCTTTTGATAAAAACGCAGTCAGAACCTTTTCTGCCTGCATGCCACCATGCTCCCTGCCATGATGATAATGGACTAACCCTCTGAAACTATAAGCAACAATCTCAATTTAATTTTTGTTTTATAAGAGTTACTGTGGGGCTGAGAGATGGCTCAGTGGTTAAGAGCACTAGCTGCTCTTCCAGAAGATCTGGGTTCAATTCCCAGAACCCACATGGCAGCTCACAACTGTCTCTAACTCCAGTTCCAGGGATCCAGCATCTTCACACAGACATATATGCAGGCAAAACAACAGTGCACATAAAATAAAAATAAATTATTTTAAAAAAGAGTTACTGTGGTCATGGTGTCTCTTTCCAGAAATAGAAACACGAACTAAGAAAATGGGAAGCTATGCAGATGGCACAGTTGGTAAACTGCCTGCCATAAAAGCATGAGGACTAAGATTGGATCCCTACCATCCACTAAAAGCCAGAAGCAGCACGTCTCTAACCCTAAAGATGAGGACCTGAAGACAGGCAGAACATTTGAGTTCATTGTTCAGCCAACCTAACCAAATGGTGAGTCCAGATTCAATGAGAGATGCTGCCTCAGGAAATAAGGTAAAGCCAGGTGGACCTCTATGCATTCAAGGCCAGCTTGGTCGACACAAAAAGTTCTAGGACAGCCAGAACTACCCAAAAGAGACTCTATCTCAAAAAGGAAGGAAGGAAGGAAGGAAGGAAGGAAGGAAGGAAGGAAGGAAGGAAGGAAGGAAGGAAGGAAAAACTCAAGATGCAGAACAAATCACAGATACCCAAATAGATTTCTGGCCTACACACACACATACACATAAATACATATACATGAACACATGGATACACCCACAAGAACATATACATTACATATACACACAAGCTTCAGTGGGCAACTTTGAATATATGAATAATAAATGCAAAAATAATCCCCACAGAGAGCTAACATAAAGAAAAACCAAGTGGAATTTAAAGATGAAAAGGCGAGCAGAGTAGAGGGGAGGACTGGCTAACTTGAGACAGAAGAGGAACTGACCAATAGAACAGGAAATGGACCTCAAGCAAATGAGACACTCGGGGCCTGGAAACAACACAAGGAAAAACTTCTCAAGTATTACCAATGCCACAGATAAATGCCAAAGAGGCTCAAAAATATTCCCACAAGGACAAAAAAATAAAAGGATGAACCAAAAGAAATCCATGAAAAACTCATACTATCAAACTACTGATCATTTTTTAAGTGGTGAGAGAAAGCCCATCTAGAGAGAGAAAGCAACTCAGCTGACAACGGATTGCTCATCAGAACCACGAGCTCTCTGTGGCGTAACTTTTTCAGATGCTGAAAGAATTGTCGTTCTCATTTGCAATATAGTTCTTTTCCTTTTCCTCCAGGAATGCCTCCTGGTGGATGTCTGAAAACACACATTACCAAACAATACACATGGCTATGATTTTTCCTATACATATACACCTATAATACAATTTAATAACAATACATATCTAAAGAGATTGACACATTCATTTCTTTTGTGCTTGGGAACACTATTGGGTAAATGGGAATTATTTAAACACCGAAGTTGCAGAACAGTCAACACCATGACAGTCAACACAACAACAGTAGAGGCAATGTTCAAGTGGCTAATCGTCAGGTAATAGAGACAGAGCACAGAAGGGATGGCTCACTCATCTCAGACAGGATGGACTAAGAGACTTCATGCACTATCCAGAGCAGCACATCTAAACTGCTTATTTCTGGAAATTTGCGTTTAATATTTTCAAAGCATGCTGTGTATAATACATCCACCTGAAAGCACACGAAGTAAAAGTGTAAAGGGGTAGTTATTATACTGGTGAAATTGGCCTTTAGAAATGTTGGGGAAACAGAGACCTCCTCAGATAAAGGAAAACTAAGAGAACTTATTTTCAACACACCTACTCCCAAAGAATCACTACAAAATTGTTTAAATGGAGCACAAATAAGAAATTCTAGAATATCAGAAAATGGGCAGTCAACAGAAAGGGCAAAAATATGACTCAATGCAAGAAACTTTGCCTTCTTGAGGTTTCTAAACTGAGAGATGAAGCAAAAGCTACAACAGTGTCAGATGTGGGCTTCCAATATATACAAGGGGAACATCTGTATACTTTCAAAATGCAAAACTTACATAGAACATTACAAGTACATCGCCAAGGAATTGGCTAAAGGGACATAAAGAGGTAAATATTACACTTAAATATAGTATACTGTGGTGCACTGTACGTGTATATACTACAATGTCTAGAGCTACTCTAAGTATCTGCAACACAGGAAGAGGCACTGAAAAACACTATACATGAGTCAAAACAGTTCTATGAGTGCAAAAGGCTAGTCTGGGCTAGCCTAGTCTACAAAGTGATCCTTCCTCAAAAAAAGTTTGTTCAAATAACCCAAAAGACAGCCAGAAAAGGATGAAAATGAGAAATGGAAAGTAAAACGCTGCACTTAGGTTCTAATGTATGGAAAATCAGCTTGAAGATTAATGGCTTCAGATACCTATTTCAAAAAGTACTGAGCCAGGCATGATAGTGTAGGCCTGTAATCCCAACACTCGGGATGTGGAGACAGGAGGATAAGGAGTTCTAGGCCACTGCTCTACAGTGTCAGACCCTGACTCAAAAAAAAAAAAAAAAAGAAAAGAAAAGAAAAAAGGAAAGGAAGAAGGAAGGAAGGAAGGAAGAAAGGAAGGAAAGAGTGGGATGACCTAGACAAACTGAACAAAGAAAGAAAATAATCAGAATCAAAGAGGAGTATTACATAATCATAAAACCAAAAACCCAGCATTAGACATTGACTCTCAGGAGTCATCAAGCAGTATGTAGGTATCAAACAGGAGAGCTTCAGAATATGTAGAAAAAAAAGACTCAAAATATGACAAGAATAAATTTAATTAATAAAAAAAAATTAAGAATAGAATAAAAAAAAGATGACCAAATTAAAAAAAAAAAAGAATAAATTTAAAAAGCTGCACATCTCCAAATTTCCTAAAATTGAATCACTTATAAAAACTACTAATGCAGTTCTCTTCTGGGTACCATCCAAGAGAATGGGAGAAATGGTGGCTTGGTGCATCCACTTCTTCGACGTTAAGCACTCTGCAAAGGAGCACCTAACAACCAACGTTCCCATAAGAGTAAAATATATGAACCACCAATTTAAAGATGAGGAAACTGGGGCTTAGAGAAAAGAAACGACCCCAGGTCATAGGAGTTAAGTACATGGACCAAGAGCCAAATCAGTTCTCTAACATCATTCGAACACTTGCCCTGTTAGTCTCTCGGCTTCCACTAGTCCTTAGTGTCCAGCCTGATGACCCTGGCAGTATACTCAATAATTTCCATGAAAACAAATCCGGCAGGGCGTTGTGGCACATGCCTTTAATCCCAGCACTAGGGGAGGCAAAGGCAGATGGAGCTAGCTCTATGATTTAGAGAATAGTCTGCTCTGAAGAGCCAGTTCCAGGCCAGCCAAGGATACACAGTGAGACCTTGTTTTTAAACAGAAAAATAAATAATGTTCAACCCAAAAAGTATTTAAAAGCTCTGATTCGGAAGGGACTAGCTATTCAGTGATATCTACATTTTTCTTCTTCGTACTAAGGACTATTTCTTCAATACAGAGGTATTGGTAACTACGAGGTAATTAACTCTCCACTTTAAAGTTTCTTTTATAAACCATAGTATTACTTTCTTTGTGTAAGACATTATATATGAGTATGAGACTTCCGCTTGAAGCAAGGTCTGCACATTTTAACTGCATTGATAAACTATGGCCCCTCTCTAAATAATCCATGTCTACCCTCCAAAACAGCTGTCAACAGAAAGTACTGTGCCGTACACTCGTGGCTCAGGACAAAGTGGGCCTAATAAGCGCTTCGCGTCGGGAAAAATCAGTGACACCCAGAAGGCGTGCTTTTCACACTCAACATGAGTTGCACCTGCCACCTCGGCCAGCTCGCCCACACGGTAAGTTCTGGGACTCCCGAAGCACGGGAGAGGAGGAGCGGCGTCCCTGAGCGCCTGGGCGCGGCTCAGTCCGCCGCCCTCGACTCTGGAGTCCGCGGCCTGGTGGACGCCAGACTCGACGACCCTTCACGGACCACGGGCGGCGGGGACAATCCACGGCGCCGGAAAGGATCGGGCCCGCGGTTACCTGCCGCGCCGGTCGGCACCCGGCCCGGGCCCGGTGGCGCTGTAGTAGGCCGCGCGTCTGTGGCTGGCTGAGGCGGCCGCCGCGCTGCGCACCGGGTACAGAGGGATCTGGTCCGCCATGCTCCGGCCAGCCCCGCCAGCTAGACTCAACTGTGCGTCTCCTCCCGGCAGGGTCCACTCACTTCCAGCCAGGGCAGCAGCACCCCAGCGCGGCGCCCCACCCCCGAGTGTCGCCTGCTGATGGCGTCACAGAGCGGCGGAAGACCGCTCTGGGGCGTGGCTGTCACAGGTCCCACCCCTGCCGGCAGTGTCTGATGACTGAGATTTGAAAAGAGGGTCGCCTTGGCATTCTTAAGCTCCGCCCCTGTCCTATGTCACCCAACTGTTACAGTATTGCCAGAGGCTCTTTCTCTTAAGTCTCTCTTCTCTCTCTCTCTCCCTCCTGTCTCTCTCTCTCTCTGTCCCTTTCTCTCTGTCCCTTTCTGTCTCTGTCTCTTCCTTGTTGTCTCCTTTTCTTCTCTTTCCTTGTCTTTCTTTGTGTGTGTCTCTCTCTTTCTGCTTCTCTGTGTGTCTGCGTCTCTCTGCGTGTGTCACCTTCTGTCTCTCCTCCCTCTCTCTCCTGTGTGTCTACTCTGTTTCTCTCCTTTTTTTCTGTATTTCTTTCTGCTCTTTTTCTGTCTTTCTGTGTCTCTTTCTGTCTCCATCCTCTCTGACTCTCTTTCCTCTCTGTCTCTCTGTCTCTCTCTGTCTCTCTGTCTCTCTCCTCTCTCTCTGTCTCTCTGTCTCTCTCTCTCTGTCTCTCTCTCTCTCTTTTTCACACACACACACACACCTGCCCTGCAACCGACCCCCTTTGTTAGAGCTCTAGCCCAGTGGTTCTATTGTCTCCAGTTTCTTGGAAGCCTGGCTGTAGAAGTGAAGGTGAATGCAGCCTGCAAGTCAGGTTCTGGCAGGATTCACATGCTTGGAAACCCTACCTGTGCCATTCCAGACCTGAACTCATTCAGTCATCAAAGGTCCAGCCTTCATTTGCAAAGGTGGATGGTGAAAGCCACTATACTTGTCAGCCTAGACCAGCCCAGGATCCTCATCAATACCTGTGGGGCTGTCTATGCTACACCAGGGCTAATTCCTCTCTGTGTTCCACTGTCGACCAAACTCCTCCTTTATGCTGCTAGTTATCTTTCATTCCATCTGAAGAATAAGATGGGCCTGCTCTGAGTCACTTTGTAGTATAGAATAGCCACTTTCAGGTTCTGCCTATCCTTGAGCAGCTCTATTTGACAAACCAAGAGCCTTGAACTTAGCTATTCTGAATTTTGTTTATACAGGTAAGAGCCCGCCATCTGCCAGCATGCCAGGAGGCACAAACGTCATTTATTTTATGCCAATAAATAATAACACCTATGAAAATATCAAACCAGAAGAAGCAGGCATGTGCATTTATCAATCAAACCTTGCACCTGGGACTATAAAAAGAACACCCCAAGACCAAAATGTGGCAGGCATAGCTTAAGGAACCTCTAGGGAATAGCTATAGCAAAGGACTTCTGCCTCTGTCCCCAAAGATTCCAAGACAGTTTCTCATGATTATGACACCATAGTCATTTCATGGTGACACTAGAAATGTCAGTGCCTCATGTGACTTCTTGTGTGATCCACTACAGATGTTCTGCCTCCCACTTGAGACAGTTTTTCTGAGCTCTACAGCCTTTACCCCTTCCTTTGCCATTGAGAGAGAGAGAAAAGGTTTTGAATGGGTGTGGTGTGTATGCTCTGAGAATTAATGTTAGTGAATTAAAAGGATGTGGTTTTCATTTTGATTGTCAAGGTGAGACTTAAAACCATCCAGAAGTGTGACCCTAGTGAAGAGTCTTCGTAATGGAAGATATGGACTTGAATCAGTCATCTTCTGGATCCAGATCAGTATTAACATAACTGTCGGAGAGGCTGCATTCAGCAACTCATGGGAGCAGATGCAGAGACCCACAGCAAACATTAGGTGCAGCTCGGGAAATCCTGCAGAAGAGATTGAGAAAGGATTATAAGAGCCAGAGTGGTCAAGACATCACAAGAACCCGGCCCACAGAACCAACTAACCAGCACCCACAGAAGCTCACAGTAACTGAACTGACAATCAGGGAACCTGTAGGGTCTGAGCTAGGTTTTCTGCATATATGTTATGGTTATGTAGCTTGGGGTTCCTGTGGGAGCAGGGGCTACCTCTGACTTTTTTTGCCTCCTTTGGGAACCCTTTTCCTTCTGAGTTACCTCATCTGGCCTTGATATGAGAGAATGTGCCTGCCTACTTTTACTATAACTTGATATGTCATGTTTGGTTGATGTGGCTGGTAGGCCTGCCCTTTTCTGAAGGAAAAGGAGGAATGGATCTGGGGGAGAGAGGATGTTGGGGGTGGGACTGGGAGGAGAGGATGGAGGGGAAACTGAGGTCAATATATAATATATGAGAGAAAAAATTATATATATATATATTTGCACAGGAGTTAATAGAAAGAAGAGGTCAAACTGACCCAAACCAAATAAAATGAAGACAGAAAGCTAAATAAAAATAAATAAAATAAAACCATCTGGAACATAACCCCCTGGATATGACTGATTTTCCAGAGAGGTTTTAACTGAGGTGGGAACACCCACCCAGAATGGGTGACACCGTTCCATGTGCTGGAGTCCCGGACTGAATGAGAAAGAGGACATGATGGAACACTAGCACTCCTCTCTCTCTCTCTCTCTCTCTCTCTCTCTCTCTCTCTCTCTCTCTCTCTCTCTCTCTCTCTCTCTCTCTCTCTCTCTCTCTCTCTCTCCCTCTCTCCTTCTTCACACTGCTGCCACTGTAGCTAGAGGCACTCTGACCATGAAACAGAACAAACCCTTAAGTTGCTTTTTGTTTCCAGGCATTTTGTCCCAAGATGAAAAGTAACCAATACAAACAGGAATTAAAAGAATACGATTTGCAAAGGACATTCTGCCGAGTAATTGGATTGCATGGTCAAAGGCAAAGAAGCTAATGTGACTCGTGAATCAAGTGTTTTCTGAACTCTGACATTGCAGAGACCTAAGCATGTTGATCTAGGTTTCTGAGATAGCACAGCTCATACCACTGTTTCACGTGTGCTTCATGCTTCTTTTCTACACTGAAACATGCTAAGATTTTCTCCTTATTTCAAAAGTGTATTTTTTTACTAGTGTAGTTGAACAGTTAAGTCTCCAAAGACTTCTGAGTTATGTTTGCTGTTTTGTTCATAATTGTTTTAAAAAAAATATGACTCCACATGGTTTCATATAATGTAAAAGTCAGAATAGTTTTAGGAACAGTAACAAGTTTCTGAGTGTTTGACAACCAAAAATTAGTACAAAATCAAACAGCCTATCTGAACTGTTTTGGGCAGTGCGCGCCTGAGTTGCGTCATGTGACTTCACTGCAGTCTTGTCTCTGAGCATGCACCCACACACTTTGCACTGGGCATGTCACACCAAGCGGTGCCAATGAACTCTGTCTGAAGCAGCTCAGCTCAGAGTCGTGTTGTTTTATTATGTATACAAAGTTTTTTGCTCTTGCTGAAACACAACAGTTTAATTAAAGAAAGCAAAGATGTGTGATGTTTTCTTACCATCATTACATAAATTTCAGATTAGTATATCTTTGAGTTGACTAGTGTTAAGATGTTTGATTTGGAAATGGCATGTGAGTGGCTTGTGTTTTACTAAAAAATCATTAACTGAATTTTGACTTGGAATGAAGACAAAATTTTACAATTCTCAAAATAACTCTGAATATACTTCTACCATTTTGTACTTTATATTTATGTGAAGTAGCATTGTTAACATTGATGGTTATAAAATTAAAATATTGACGAACTCTTGAAAATATTGAAGCCACCTTCAATATTCTGCAATATCAAATCTTCCAACAGTATTTAATTCTTCGTGGGAAAATAAATAGCACATCCATCTTATTAGTGTGTAAGTTTTCTTCCATCTTTAATAAACTGTTAATTTATATGTACATAATTTTTCTTAAATTATGACTTGCTATCAGTAATTGTTTCACTTGGATACCTATCTTATATGCCTGTGGTGTAAGGATTCTCTTGCAGTTCTCAGCCTTCCTAATGCTGTGACCCTTTAATACAGTTCCTCATGTTGTGGTGACACCCAACTATAAAATTATTATTTCACTGTTATTTCATAACTGTAATTTTGCTACTGTTAACTGCTATGACTCATAATGTAAATATCTGTGTTTTCTGATGGTCTTAGGCAACCCCTGTGAAAAGTCATTTGATCCCCAAAGGGGTCATGACCCATAAGTTGAGAACCACTGCTCTAGAGAAAAGATGATAGAATGAATATATAGAATAAAGGAAATTTATTGGATCAGATTACATAGTTATGACTAGGTAATCCAGCCATAGGCTATCTTCACACTACAGAGCCTGAGAATCTCATAACGTCTCAGTCCATGAAGCCCAGTACATTGGCAGTACCAATATGACACTAAAGACCTAGAAGATTCTTGAAAAGTCACTGGGCTTTAGTCTACATTGGGATGCAAAGAATCTAGAAGTCTGATAGTTAAGATGGCAACAGCAGCAGAAACAAAGACTCAAGAAATGGAGACAGGCAGACAACCAGCATGCCTTTTCCTTAGACTTTTTTCTATCTGGGCTGAGTCAGAAGGTATCCTCAGGTATCCTCAGGATACCTCGGTTAATCCTTCCTAAAACTGGGCACACAGACATTCCCAAAGGCCTGGCTCATTTGATTCCAGATCCAATCAAATGAACTATCAATATTAACCATCACACCTATGTATCCATAGGTATCATGAAAAAAGAGTCATAGCAGAGTGGTCCTGCTCAGGAGAAACAGGACCTGTAGGTAATTTCTGGGTGTGTGTGTGTGTGTGTGTGTGTGTGTGTGTGTGTGTGTGTGACCAGATATGTAACAGGGTATAGTACATTGATTCACATATTTATGGAGGCTGACAAATTTCAGGACATATCAAGTTGCCAGCTGGAAACCCAGAAAGGTCAGTAACATCATCCAAAGGCCCAGAAAGCCATGGAGTTGGTTGCAGGATGTATCTGAAGCCTTGAAAACCTGGAGCTCCACAAACACAGATCAGTATCCAGATCACATAGAGTGAATTCAACCTTTCCTTGGCCTTTTGGGTTTATCGCTGGCGTTAGTGCATCAGATGACGTCTGCCCACATTGGAGAAGGCCGTCTGTTTTATTCAGTCCATTGAGCCAAATATTTGTCTCCTCCAGAAGCAACTTGAGAAAGGGAGAAATGATGTTTACCAGATATCTATGCACCTTGGTCAGAGTGAAGACTCAAAAGATCTGAGCAAAACAATCTAAGAGAAAGATTTATTTTGGCTCTCAATGGCAGAATTTCAGTTTATGACAACTGTGAGGCATTAGGAGGAAGCAACTCACATCTTGGGATACGGGATTCAAAGAGTGGGGGATGGAGACAGAGATGGTTGTATCAGCAGGCTTCCTCCTTCCCCATCTCTATTTCATCAGGCACCCCTGCCTAGAGAATGCTGCCACCCACATTCAAAGCATTAGCTTATCCTCTCTAGAAATACCCCCAAGGGTACACCTAGGGGTGCGATTTGTTGAACTCCCAGGCTCTAATCCAACCAAGTAGACAATGAAAATCACTACCACACTGGTCCTCCCTTGGCTTCATTGTACACATAACTCAGTCCTCAGATTACATGCTGTAAAAAATCAATCAAACAAACAAAAAGCCCCACAGAATGGCAAATTTCATTTGCTCTGAAAACAGCCAACCATAGAACCACCTTCTGTTCTTAACTCTAGACAGTGCTTTTGGAACGCCCCCCCAAACTGTTTACTGTCTTCTTTAATCAGGCCCTGTCAAGTATACCCCAAGGCCTGCTGGACCATCTCCCATGCCTCCCAAACTCCTGACTTCTACCAGGCTGTCTCTGTTTTCACTCAGCCTAACTTTCTATTGCCCATTCACGCCTGTTGAACTGCTTCAGCACATGGCTTCCTTTACCCCATTTCCTAAAACAGACTTTGTGAAAGCTATTTTGATTTGCTATTTCTTGCAATGACTGCCTCAGTTTGTGTCCTGAATAGTTAAATGTCAACTTGTCACAAACTAAAGTCATTTGAGATGGGGGACCTTCAACTAAAAAAGGACCTCTGTAAGGCAAGCCTACAGGTCATTTTCTTAATTAGAGATTGGCGGTGGAGGGCCCAGCCCATTATGGTTAGTGCCATCCCTGCACTGGTGGTACTGGATTCTATTAAAAAAAAAAAAAACAGGCTGAGCAAGAAATAGGGAGCAAGACAGTAAGAAACACTTCTCCATGGCCTCTACATTTCCTGCCTCCAAGAGGTCCCAGCTCTGCTTTAGTTCCTGTCTGGATTTCCTTCAGTGATGGACTATGATGTGGAAATGTAAGCCAAATAAATAGAAGTCAACTTACTTTTGATCATGGTGTTTCACCATAGCAATAGTAACCCTAACAAACACATGTAGCGTTTTGAAACTCTCAGTGACAGGCATAGGATTGTCAGAGGCACGGTTTGCTAGGAGCTTGGTTAACTTTAGGTCATCAGTATGTGTCTGTGTCTTCCCACACCTAAGCTCCTAGCTTGCTGAAAAGCCCTGGCCAAGTAACCAAGCTTATTAATGTCGTTGGATGATTAATGCATTCATCTTGGGTTTTGTTGCTAGTATAAACCAAACAATTGCTTTATTTTTTTTTTTAAAAAGGAGGGGGTTCTTGTGTAAACCTAGGCATCCCCAAGGCTCCCACTCATAAACAGCATGGGCAAGCCATGCTTCTGCCCTCTTGATTCAGAATGAGAATTAAATGTCAACACATTTTAAATTTTCAGCCTTTGGGCGTTGAATGGATTGATTGGGTGGTTTGATTGATTTGCTTGACTTAGCCCAGCCAAAGTCTGTCTGTCTGTCTGTCTCTCTGCCTATGTCTCTGTCTCTCTTCTCTCTCTTTCCCAAGTGCTGGGATTAAAAGCGTGCACGACTACACCCAGCTTCAGGTTTGGACTTTTAAAGCTACAAAGCAAGTAAGAGCCTATCCCCAAAACAAATCGTCAACTATTAAGGATACTTTGGCTTTGCTCCCCAATCCAGAAGGTCCAGTGCCAGCAAGATGGCTCATGCTGTAGGGGTTTTGCTGACTCACATGATGAAAGGAAAGAACAGACTCCCTCAAGCTGTCCTGTGATCTGCGCATGGACACTATAGCATGAGCATGTACAGACATACACATACATACATGCATACTGTGGTGAGTTTTCTTGGTTGTCAAAACTTGATTACGTCTGGAATTAACTAAAACCCCAAAATGTACGGTATACCTGTGAGGGATTTTTCTTAATCCCTTAACACTTCTAATCTAGAGCTTTAAGGTAGGAAGAGATGCCTTTAAATCAGTACAAGACACCCCTACAGTAGGCTTTCTCAGACTGCCAACCCCCAAATCATGTCACAGAGAATGATTATTGTGCTGGACCTTACCTTACACTTGTCCCACTGGTCCTTATAACTTACTTCACCCTGATTCTCTGTATCTACATTTGCCTTGGGTTTTTTTTAACCTTTCTTTCATTCTTTATGTCCTACTTTCCTGCTTTCTCTGTGTCTGTCTGACTGGCGTTTCCCTTTCTTTCTCTCTGGTTCTCTCCAGAGCCACGTCCTCTGCCTACTTATTCTCTCTGCCTACCAGCCCTACCTATCCCTCTACTGCCTAGCTATTGGCCATTTAGTTCTTTATTAGACAAATTAGATGCCTTAGGCAAGCAAGGTGAAACAAATGTAACACATCTTTACAAAGTTAAACAAATAGAGCATAAACAAATGCAACACATTGTTACATAGTTATACTATTCTGCAATACACAGTTTGAATCTGGGCCACACCTTCTGCTGGAAGCTTATATAAGGACATGGAAGAAGGAAGCTTTTGCTCTTTGCCTGTTTTCTAGCACCTTGCTAGCAAGTCCATTTATTCACTGGCATTAATGCCTACTTCTTCTGGATTTCAGAGTATACTGAGGACCAGTTGAGACATCCAGACTTGTGAACTAAGCAACTCATGTATTTCTGTATTGGATTTTTCATTCATAGCCAGCCATTGTTGGATTAGCTTGCAAATTATATATATACACACATATAATGTATATATACATATACATATCATATATAATATATAGAATATACATATATACATTATATATGGGGATTCATTAGAATAGATGGGGGATATTTATCTGTAAGTTCTGTTACTCTAGAAAATCCTGACTAATACACAACCATACATATATACTTATATACATACATAAATACTGTCTTAGGGGTTTTTTAAATATTTATTTATTTATTAATTTATTAATTATGTATTCTGTTTGGCGTGTATGCCTGCAGGGCAGAAGAGGGCACCAGACCTCGTTACAGATGGTTGTGAGCCACCATGTGGTTGCTGGGAATTGAACTCAGGACCTTTGGAAGAGCAGGCAATGCTCTTAACCTCTGAGCCATCTCTCCAGCCCTGTCTTATGGTTTTTATTGCTGTGAGGAGATACCATGACCATGGCAATGCTTACAAAGAAAACATTTAATTGGGGCATCTCACTTGCAATTTCAGAGGTTCAGTCCGTTATCATCATGATGGAGATGGCAAAATGCAGGCAGACATGATGCTGGAGTAGTAGCTGAGAGTCCTACATCTTGCAGGCTAAAGGAAGTCAACTGAGACACTGGGAGTACCCTGAGCATAGGAAACCTCAAAGCCCGCCCCCACAGTGACACACTTCCTCCAACAAGGTCATACCTGCTCCAACAAAGCCACACCTCCTAATAGTGCCACTCTCTATGAGATTATGGGGGCTAATTACATTCAAACTATCGCAAGATGTACAAAAATGTAAGTTTTAATTTTTTTTTAAAAAAAAAGCATTCAAACTCCTTTAAATGAAGTGTCTAACTCAAAGTGAGTCTTCTCTGTCCTACTTTATCAACAGTCTAGGTCTAGGACAGAGCAGATCCTAAAGTCAACTATGTTGTTGAGCAAACAGGTCAGGCTCCCTCTCCCCAAGCCTCTGCTGTGTCGCTTAGCTGCACCTGTGGACAAGCACTCGGACCATTGCCTTGTTTACAAAGAGTTCTTCATGCCATATGGGAAAACACACACAAGCAGGTAGCTGTAGCACTGTAGGTTTGGGGGTGTTGCTGAAGGCCAACAATGACAGACAATCCTCCTGTGAGAAGGTCCCCAAGACTGGACCCTATTGTTCATTTTACCTGAAAGGAGACAGGGCTAGAACCTTCTATACTGGATACTTGGTGTTCAGGATTCAGAAAAAAATACATTGGAAACTGCTGATAAAGAGATCAAGACACCTGACAGTAGGGCCTCCCTGTGTGTAGGTGTGACCCACACAAAGACTCATGGGAAGTAGACTGTGATCTTTCGGTAAGTCAGATAACTCAGCTGTGGGCATGCCTCTGATCCAGTCAGCCCTGCCCTTCCTTGCCTGATTTTTTTGGGGGGGGGGGTGTTAGGTGAACAAAGTGGCATTTTGTATAGATCAAGCTAGTGAGTGCTTGCCATCAGGATTTCTACTCAGTGGGGCTTTTGGGCTACAGCCACTGCTGAGGACACACAATAAAGCAGCCACGGGACCACACTGTGCCTTTAGTGTGACACTTCGCAAGGCATGTGGCTTGGTGGCAGCTTGGCCATTCTGGAACGATGCCATCACGGAAGGGTTTGGTGGCAGCATGGTCATGCTGGGTCGCTCCCATCACAGATGGAGCAGTGCTTTGCTCTCACTGCACAGAAATGTCCTGTCAGTCAGTTTGAGCTGCTAGAGAAACCCACGGAGTGGGTCATTTCTAAGCAACAACATGAATTTCCCATGGTTCTAGAGGCTAAACAATCCAAGATCAGGGTGCCAGTGTTTGATAAGCCTGGTGAGTAACTTTTTGTAGCATGGCAGGAGAAGCAAAAAGAGCTAAAGAATGAACAGTAGCTATCCTGGCTTGAATGTCAAACGTCTTTAAAGGATCGTGTTTGGACAATTTGGTCCCTGGTTGATGGTACTTTGTGGGGTGTAGGAGAAAATGCAGACATGATTTGGCAGCCAGTCTACTCGGCATACTGACTTCTAAATAAGAAGCACAGAGTCCCAGAAGCCAGAACAGTAGGTTCTTAAGTAGTGTGAGTAGACAGAGCTGGCTCCCCGGGCTCCCCAGTGCTGCTTCTACTTAGAGTCCATGGTGGTGTGAGCACTCACTCTCCAATCCGTGGTAATGTGCTGACCAATCACAGCCCATAGGCTTCTGCTCTGTAATGGTTGCTCATACACAATAAAGCAGAAGCTGATGTACGTCTCCGGAGTGGTTCTTCTCTGTGTACTTTACCAAACCTTGGACTTGGACTTTGCTGTCTTGTCTTGTTGGGGGGTGGAGGGTGAGTACGGATGGGGAGGGGTCTGGAATGCCCAGGGTACAATAGCAGGGGTAGGTTGTGGGAGTTTTGTGGCGTGTACTGGCTTGTTGCTCAGCTTTCCTCACCGCTAGTGTGGAGCTTACCTTCCCCAGAGCTGCTGAGTTACCTCCTGACCTGCTCTTTGTCTTCCATAGTCATGCTGTTGCTTGTCCCATTCTCTTCTTTCTAGCAGATTCCAACCCATTTCTTCATACTCATTTAAGGAGTTTATGAATGGATAGACGCTAATGTAGCCAACCCAACATCATGTTCAATCAGATATTTTAAAAAATCTTAGAGGATTAAGGATTCCTTCCGGCTTATGGTTTTCAGGGTTTCAGGCTGTGGTCAGTGGGTTCCATCACTTTGGATGGTAGCTGTGGTAAAATATATTGGAAAGAACATGTGTTAGAAAAGGCGTCTCACCTCACAGCAACTGGACAGGGTTGGGTAGACAGAGACAAAGATGGAGACCCAGTGATTTACTTTCTCTACCCCATGCCCCAGGAGAAATGATGGCAGCTGAGTTTGACCAGATTCTCCATGAATACTCCCGTTTGACCAGATTCTCCATGAATACTCCCGTTTGACCAGATTCTCCATGAGTACTCCCATTTGACCAAATTCTCCTGCTCTCAGCCATCCCTAACTGAGTATTTGGCCTTTGGTTTTAAGACAGTTGGGTATGACCCAGAAGCCTTTCTACTACTGCCTGTTCCACTCTAGTTACTGGGAGCAAATGACCGGTCCAAGCCCCTCTTTCCTCCCACAGTTCCCTCAGCTTTCAGAGATAAATTGGAGGTGGGGGGGGGCGATCCTTAGATTCCCCACTACTTTCTGTTGCCTGTTTGCCATATTGGTAGAAAGTACTGGGACTTGTGTGTCTGGTGCCTGTCACATCTCCCCTACTTGGCTCACAGTTGGTGGGGTCTGACTTTGAGCAAGTAGCAGAGAAATAAATAATCCTAACTGTCCATAATACTGTGTGGTTGATTGCTTTCTGCATTTATAGCTCTTGTCTCCTACTTTGTATAGCCATCACCCAGTGAAAAGTAAACACCACTCATCTGCCTCGCTCCCATACCCTCGCCCGCCTCCACAGGTAGAGATGAGGGTCTTGAAGACATTCTCGATGTGGCATTTCTCTCCCCTCTCGGTCAATTTGACCTCACAGCCACCTCAGTAGTTGGTCCTACTAATCTTTAAAACCGAGGAGCGCTCTCCGTCAGATGCCTCCTAATTCATAATTTATAGGTGTCTCCTTCACACCTGCCTCTTCCCCACTTCCAATTCTCTGGCCAAGCAGGAGAGGAGGGGCTGCAATCACTCATGATAACTTTATTAGCTATAATTTACATTTATCTTCTGAAAGGACAGAGTGATGATTCTGGGAGCTACATATTAAATCCAAGGGCTTGTACTTGACCCTGCCCTGATCCATTCCACGCACAGCAGTGTCCTTTCTTGCCTGGAAGGATGGCTACAATTTGTCACTACGCAAATTATACTGTACTTGATGTTGACATTCTTTTATCAGGTAAATTACCTGGAACTATTATGCCAGAGGCAATTTCCATGAAAATTTCATATTGTGAAAATCTTAGTTTAAGTTGAAGAGTGGAAGGAGTGAACGGAGAGGCCTGGGTCCTGGTTGCCTATTTCTAGGGATGGTCCCAGAATAAACCAGCCTTTTGTGGCTCCCAGTTTGCTGGATGGTTCCAAACTCCAGCCATCAGTCCTTGTTTGGAGATGGGACTGTGTAATCCTGTCCATCTCTGCATCCTACTGGGTCACTAGGGCAAGCTACTCCCACTAGAAAGCAGGAAGTGATGTCAAAACATTAATTTGAGCAACGTTTAAAACTTAATCACAAAAGCTTAAGAAATTGTGTTATTGCCATAATAATTTCATCCCTAAGGGCCATCCATCTCCTCTGATAAAGGGCCATACAATTTGAGGAAAGATGAGAAAAGGTCTGGGTTATTGTTCTGTTTAGTAAATTCTTTATTGCCCAAGAATAACATGTGTTGGGCTGGAGGATGGCTCAGAGGTTAAGAGCACTGACTGCTCTTCCATAGGTCCTGAGTTCAATTCCCAGCAACCACATGGTGGCTCACAGCCATCTGTAATGAGATCTGGTGCCCTCTTCTGGCCATCTGACCAGCAAGGATACAGACAGACAGAACACTGTATACATAATAAATAAATAAGTCTTAAAAAAAATAAAGAAGAACATGTGTTCACTATGGAACTTTTTAAAAAATTTAAACTTTTCAAAAAAGATTTTGTTTTTAATTTTTAGTTGTGTGGCTATTTGTGTGGGTATATGTGCCTGTGAGTCCAGGAACCCATGCAGGCCAGAAGCTACCCCTAGAGGTAAATAACAGGAAGTTGCTGGGAACTGAACTCAGGTCTCCTGCAAGAGCAGTACATGCTTCTGTTGAGCCATCTCTTCAAACTAGTGTGGAACTTTTTATATTTTAAGAAAGTAAAATGAAGAATTGAAAACAAACTTTTCAAGCTTCCTTTTTTTTTCCAAAAAGAAGCGTGCTAAGGAGTTTGCAGCCTCCTTCTCACCTGCCCCTCTTGCACAAATAACACACATTTACACATGCCCCTGTGCACAGACACACATTTACACCTGCCCCTGTGCACACACACACACACTTACACTAGCTCCTGTGCACACACACACACATTTACACTAGCTCCTGTGCACACACACA
>NC_022020.1:64290966-64293841 GCF_000317375.1 Microtus ochrogaster
AGCTCCTGTGCACACACACTCACACTAGCTCCTGTGCACACACACACTTACACTAGCTCCTGTGCACACACACACTTACACTAGCTCCTGTGCACACACACACTTACACTAGCTCCTGTGCACACACACACACACATTTACACCTGCCCCTGTGCACAGATACGCATTTACAAAAAAGGCACTGAAGAATTAATTTTCTTTTAAAGGGTCTGAAATTTCCTAGTGATAAAAATGTATTCCCTCAGGAAATGTTGACTCCCAACTTTCATTCTATACATGTGTGACCATTAGTGAGGGACGAGTTATCAAAGCCCAAAGGTGAACTCTGGTAAAGGAACATTTCTGGAGGTGGGAGATGGCTAGCTGGTAAAGTGCTTCCCATACGAGCTTGGGAAGTTTAGATTCCCCAGTACCTGTGTGCACATCTGTAATCCCCAGATGCCAAACACCGTAGTTTTGGAATAGTGTCTCTAACTGGCATGGAACTCTGAGTAGGTGGGTCTGAATGGCCAGTGAGCCTCATGAACCTATCTGTCCCCGCCTCCCCAGTGCTAGGGTTACAAGAACATGATACCACTCCTCCATATTTTACATGGATGCTGGGGACCAAACCCAGGTCCTCATGTTTGCAAACACGTTACCTATACTTTACTACTCTCTTTCTGATGAACACTTCTAACAATAGAACTACAAGGGCCCCCAGAATATGTGAACGTTGATTTTTCAGATGTTCTCTAAAGAGGGCTGCCATTAAGGTCAAGTTTGGGGAACTAGCATGGCATTTGAGATAACGCTGTGGAATATGGAACCCAAGTTTGTTTTTCTAGATCCCACTTGGCCCACAGTGGGTTTGAAGCCTCTCTTAACTCAGAGAAACCATTTTCTTTCTCTTTTTCGATATCATATTTGCTTATCGACCATGTGTATGTATGGGCGCCCCTACACGGATGTGTGTCTGGGGTGGGCACGTACCATGGCATGTATGGAGAGGTCAGTTTTCCCCATCTACCATGTGGAACTCAGGATCCAACTCAGATGTTAGGCTTGGTGGTGAGTGTCTTTAGCCACTGAGTTGTTTCACCAGCCTGTGTATTCATGCCCCCCCATCTCTCTTTTAATTTTCTATGTGTGTGTTGTTTGCATGCCTGCAAGCTTGGGAACTGAAGAAGCCAGAAGAAGGTGTCAGATTCCCCTAAGCCTGAAGTTATAGATAGTTGTGAGCTGTCATGTGGGTGCTGGGACTCAAACCCAAGTCCTCTGGGAGAGCAGCCAGTGCTCTTAACCACTGAGCCATCTCTCCAGCCCTATATCCATTTTCTTGTCCCCAAAGTGGGGCTGATCACAGCAGAGACTTCAAAAGATTTACACGAGAGTCAAATAAGGGCACGTACATAGCATTTAGCCTGGTGCTGACTCATTAGCACGCACACAGTGAGCACCAGTGGTTATTAGAACACACTGACTCATCGGTGTGGCTGTCTCCTCTCCTGAGTTCTTCAGCCCAGAGAGCTGGGTTGCTAAGAATCATGTCACACATCAAGCCTGCCCTACAGGGAACAATAGATGGCAAGACAGGGTGTCAAACTGACATAACAGTCAGTGAACTGCATTGACGTTCGCCCAGAACCTTAGAATTATAGTAACGCCACTGTGATTAGAGTGTGCACCCAGCCTCTCCTCCTCCTTCTTTATCGAAAGTTGCTAATACATTCTGAATATTTCATCACTTTGAGCTGCTCCCTAATGCTCAACTCTTCTAGAGGGGGAAGGAGAGCTCTCTCCTCACAACAGCCACAAAAAAAAAAAAACCTAAAAATAAAAAAAATCCTCATTAAAGAATATTAATACTCATGAATTAAGAAAAACAAAAGGAGAAATTGTCTGGAATAAATTCAGATCACCCTTTGATTCTGTCCACTGAAACGTATAAATGACTGCTCCACTAGACAGAGGTGGTGTGGACCAGAATAGGGGTTCCGGCTCGAGCCTGGGCTTTCTCCCCCGTCTCCTTACTTCAGGCCAGCCTCACCTGGCCTCAGCCTGCAGCTGGATAACTGAGTGATGGAGACGGGCGTCGAAATTATCCTTCAGTGCAACACAAAAGCGCGAAACCTCATGCTAGCAGCTCTTCCTCATGCTAGCAGCTCTTCCTCCTGCAAGCAGCTCTTCCTCCCCGAGAGGAAAGAGGATGCCATCCACAGATCAGACACCTGGAGAGCTGGATTCAGCCTTTGCTGCAAGAAGCCGTAGGATTTCAAACGAGATGCACAATGAAAATACACAGCAACTGTGTCTTAGCTTGAGTGGCTATTGCTGGAATAAAACACTGTGACCAACACCAGCTGGTGAGGAAAGGGTTTATTTCATCTTTAGCTCATCGTCTAGGGAAGTCGAGGCAGGAACTCAAGCAGGGCAGGAGCCTGGAGGCAGGAACTGAGCCGAGGCCTTGGAGGAGTGCTGGTTACTGACATGCTCCTTATGGCTTGCTCCCTTACAGCACCCAGGGCGACCTGCCTAGGTGCATCCACCCTCCGTGAGCTGGGCCCTCCTATATCAATCATTAATCAAGAAAATGCTCCACAGACTTGCTAATAGGCTAATCTCCCAGGTGAGGTTTCTTCTTCCCAAATAACTGTAGCCTGTGCTATATTGACATATGACCAGGCAGCGCAAGTCATATGTGAATGCATGCCTGCTGATACCAGCACAAGCACCGTTGCACTAATGCAGCAACATTCGATCTTACCAAACGTTTAGACTTCTACACTTTATTTTCAATGAACAGGAACACTATACAAATACAAAGATACCATTTTGATGTTTTCCTTCCTTCTTTCCTTCCTTCCTTCCTTCCTTCCTTCCTTCCTTCCTTCCT
>NC_022020.1:64293941-64295719 GCF_000317375.1 Microtus ochrogaster
CCTTCCTTCCTTCCTATTTTCCCTAGCTGTGAGCCAGAGATAGTCATCAGGACCATGGGTGGCCAGAATCCTTGAGACACAGTTCACTGTGTTGCTTCTCAGTGAATAATTGGTGAGGGCAACAAATAAAGGAATCACTGCAGCTCGAGAAGTGTGGAATGCCACAGACACAGAAGCCAGTTTTAAAAGCAGCTCACGACAAAGGTTAGCCGCGTGAGAGCACTGTTCTTACTCTTCAAGGGGTCTGCTCCTGCTGTCGTGCACCTCAACAAAGGTGGGCAGAGCAATGTCAGCAACCCTGAAATCTGGGTGATTTTTTTCCTGATTTACACTGAATCCCTTGCCGTATCTGAACGTAAATAAACCAGTGGTCAGAAAAAAAGAGATTGTAAATAAAATTTTATCAGAGAATTTTTTTATTTTATTTATTATTTTTTAAAATTGTTTTTATTGTATTGCATTGGGGCTTTGCCATGGGTGCCGGGCCCCTTAAGCTGAAATTACAGACAGTTGTGAGCTGCAATGTGGGTGCTGGGAATTGAACCCATGTCCTCTGGAAGAGCAGCCAGTGCTCTTAATCATTAAGCCATCTCTCCAGCACTTCCCCCTTTTTTTCATTTTAATCTTCTAGTTAGAAATTAAGTTCAGACACCCTATGAAGAAACACACATAATATAAACAGCCCTAAAATTAAACAGTTTTTTGTCCTCTTTTAAATTTTGGTTCTCAGTGATGGAGAAACCCCACAGGGGGTGTAGACAGGCTGGAGAGGGCTCCACAGGAGATGTAGACAGGTTGTATTTTGTACATTTTCCCTGAAAGGAACAGTATTTAGCCGTGAAAAGGAACGGAATACCTACACTCCACAGCACTAATGAACCTTATGCCCTATGAAATAACCAGTCCCCAAAGGTCACATTGATTAATTCGACTTCTCTACAATGAAAAATGCCACAGAGAAAGCAGATTAGCATCTGCATAGGGCTGAAGGTTTTGTAGAGTTCTGTTGATTTATTTGTAGTGTTTTGAGCAGATCTCTTTGCATAGCTTTATAG
Organism: Microtus ochrogaster; assembly: GCF_000317375.1. Classification (NCBI taxonomy): domain Eukaryota; kingdom Metazoa; phylum Chordata; class Mammalia; order Rodentia; family Cricetidae; genus Microtus; species Microtus ochrogaster. The sequence continues at coordinate 64,294,997 of NC_022020.1, forward strand.
AAATTGTTCCTCTTATTACATTATATATGCACAACTATGGCAGTCTGCCGTTGTTTGAGCAGTTCAGCTGAAGTAACAACATCTTAACTCTACATCCCTTTAACATCTGCCACTTATAACCGTCTTAAATATTCTTCTCCACATAGTTACAGCCACATCAGACAATGTTATAATTTACTTCAATTATCAAATATAATTGAGTCAACTCAAGAGGAGGTGGAAAGCCCGCTATATTTAGTCATATTTTGTTTACTCTGTTATTTCTTCTGCTCTGGTTCTTTCTTTGCTTGCGCATGCATTTATTTATATATTTATTATTATTATTTTTGCAGAACGCCACTATCCACTTTGCCCTCCAAGAAGCCTGCTTGCAACCCTTGAGACTGTTGGTTTTACGTTTCCCAAAGGGTGTTTTTGCTGATGATGGGATCCAGAGCTGCAGGCTCTTTTTTCGGCTCCTGAAAATACTGTGCTACTTTCTTTCGGCCTCCGTGGTCTGGGTTGAGAAATCTGCTGTGATTCAAGTTGACGTCCACGGTAAAGAAGGCTGCTTGAAAAGTGTTTTGTTAGGGTTGGGGAGACGTTTGGTAAGAGCACTTGCTGTGAAAATCGAGGACCATGTGTTAGCTGGGCGTGGCTGTGCCTGCTGGTCCCACAGAGTGGTGGGCATAGCGACAGGTCTCCAGCATCCATGTGTTAGCTGTAGCTGGGCATGACTGTTCC
>NC_022020.1:64295944-64330781 GCF_000317375.1 Microtus ochrogaster
TGGTCCCACAGACTGGTGGACATAGAGACAAGAACACTGCTGAGCCTTGCTGGCCTTACCCTCAGGGAGCTTCAGGGTCATTAAGACATCCTGTCTCAAGGTGAAGGGCCACAGAGGGGAATCCAGATGTCTCCTCTGGCATCTGTAGAGTTCCAGCACTGTTTTCTCTGTTCTTCAGAACTCTCTCCTGTTAATGTAACTTTCTTCTTAATCACACGAGAATTTCATACATTCACAGTGTCTTTTGATGATATTCACCCCCTGCTTTGCCCATGACCCTCCCCATACCTACACTCTCCCCACCTCCTCCCAACTTCATGACCCATTCAGTCCAATTTGTGCCACCCACATATCCCATGGGTGCGGAGCCATCTGCTGGAACATGGTCAACCTACCAGAGACCTCAGAACGGATTCTCCCTCCCCTAGAACCCAGAATCTGTCAATAGCTCCTCTGCTCATGGGCCCCTCCCCTCCAGGCTCTAATGCGACTGCCTTGAACTTGGGTAGATCTTGTGCACACAAGCCACCACAACTGCTTCCCTTTCTCATTATTCCCCATTTGTCTCTTTGTCCCTGTGCTGGCTAGTTTTATGTCAACTTAACATGAACTAGAGTCATTTTGGAAGAAGAAACCTCAATTGTTTCCACCAGACTGGCTTCTGGGCAAGTTTGTAGAGCATTTTATTGATTGACAGTTAGTGGGGGAGGGCCCAGTTCACTGTGGGTGGTGCCACCCCTGGGCAGGTTATCCTGGGTGCTAGAAGAAAACAGGATGAGCAAGCTCTGAGAAGCAAGCCTGTCAGCAGCACCCCTCCATGGCCTCTGCTTTAGCTGCCGCTTCCAGATTCCTGCCTTGCTTGAATCTGTGTCCTTTTATCCCTCAGTGATGGACTTTTATCTAGAAGTATAAGATGCAATAAACCATTTCTCTCCAAGTTGGTTTTACTGATGGTGTTTTATCACAACAAATTAAACTCCAACTAAGACAGTCTCTCCTGGAAAATTTAATGTCCTATATACCTATATGATTTTATTATCTATGTAAAACCTAGAAATGGCAAAAGGGAGAAGGCCCATGGTATTTGTCTTTTTGAGACTGGCTTAATTTGCTCAGTGCAATTGCCTCTAGTTAGATCCATTTTCCTATGAACCACACAGCTTTGTTCTTCACGGCTGAAAGGAATTCTACTGTATGTATAAACCTTTGCTGTATTCTACGGTATGTATACACCTTTTCTTTGTCCATTCTTGGATGCTTAGTTTGGGTCCATAACTTCCCTATTTAACCTTAAAATCCTTTTAAGAAATAAAAGAAGAATCCACTTCCCAGAAGTATATAAGCAGAGCATTTCATAAAACCATGCGTATTTTCTACCCCCACACATGGGCACAATGGGCAAAAGAAGACATTACAGAGAGAAGTCTCCACCCCGTTTCTGCGAAGCGGCTCCTATGTCTCTTTCCTCCAGTTGTAGCCTCTCTATAAACAGACACAAAACGCTTGGCTAATTCCCTGATGTTGACCAACACTGTGGCAAAGACACTGTTACAACAGTAAATCCCACAACCTTGTGATATCTAGACAGATGTTGACAACCAGAAAGCCAGGCGTGAGTGTCTGCATGTCTAGAGGCAGCGTCTTCCCTTCCTGGCAGAAAACAGAAGGTCGATATGAGTGCTGCCATTTTGTCTCACTCTGAGTGAAAGGCTGTCTGGAGACATTAGAGGAAAACAAGAGTGTATCCGAAGGTTTCCCCAGGCCCACCCCACAGCACCACAGCACGGAGATGTCCCACAATGCAGTGCTGTTTTCCAGCCTGCCCATGCAAAGTCTGAAAGCCCAGATGCACCTGACAGCTGTGGGTGGGTATTACCATACTTACACAAACCCAAAGCTTACAGAGATCTGTGTGTGGACATCAGTGTGGGGTGTAGTTGTGTTAGGGTGATTTGAGGAACTATAGTGCTGCTTAGGTGTCCCCACCATGTGGCAAAGAGCTTGCACACAGACACTAGTGGGCAGAATCACATACATAGCATTGTGCCCTTTGCAACTGGTGACACAAAGATGAACATTTTTGTGACTGTGGGTGGGGCCTGGCTCTGCACATCTTGATGTTCCTGCCTGGCTCCTTGTCAGCACACGTGACCACTGAGTCATTTTAAGCTTAACTACCTGGCTCTGGTAAGATGCCTTAGAGTGAGGGTTCTGATGTAGTCACCACTCCACCAGGTCTTTGGAGATGGGGGAAGGGCTCCTCTAGTTGACATTGAGTCTTGGTCAGAGTGAGAGTAACACTAATATAGCTAGGGATGTCATCTGCAGCACTCCCCAGACCCAGAGGAGCAGATAATCCAAGGAAAGTAGAGCATTTGCTTTGAAAGCTTCCAGAAACACCACAACTTCATCTCAGTTCTGCACCTTGCCGGGGTCCATCTCTGATACATTCCATAACAGCCCACCTGAGAGATGACTATGGGCCAGGAAGGCAATAGTCTAATCTGACTGCTCGGTCTCTCTCTAGTATGCCAGTTGGTGTCAGTGGGCAGAGTTTTCTTCTTAAAATTTGTTTCAGCCAAAGTAGGTGTCAAGGCACATGCCTGTGATACGGGAGGCTGAGCTAAAAGACAACAAGTTCCAGGCCAGCTTGGGTTACGTTGTGAGTCCCTGCCTCTAAAAACAGCAGCCCTGCCCTCAAAAAATTAAAAAAAATAAAAATAAAAACCAAACCAACAATATCAGGCTTTCCTGGAACTGATTTTCTAGAAAATGAGGATTTAGGTGAGACCATGATGATTTTATCTGAGTCCAGGAGCCATTGGCATGGACTTACAAACATTAAGTGAATGGGAACACTGGCAGACAGTGTAGACAGAAGCAGTTCATAAACAAAACAAAGAGCAGGTTAAAGGGACCATACGGGAACGGTCGGTGATCATACCTAAGCAGCTCGAGCTGCTTGTTCCAGGGTCTGCCGAACTGCGGCGAATCTGGGAGATTTCTAACCCTTGCAGCAGCATGCCTGGTAGGAGTGTTTCACCCAAGGCCTGACGACATGACACACTGTGTCAGTTATAAAGGCCGCCTAATAAGATGTCTTCAGCTTAACCTCCAGGGCACTGGGTCAGTCCTGCACGTGTTCCATGTGTGTGAGACCCAGTAGAAATACTGGATGTTACAGTTAGGTTGGAGCTTCTTAGGTGGCCACCACTGCCAGGTGTTGCCCATATGGTTTCTGGAGAACGCCATGGTCCTGCAGCTGTGTTGGGAAGTCACACCAAAGCCTGGCTCTCCAGCCTGTAACCCCAGTGCTGGGCAGGAGGATTGGGATGGAAACAAGAGGATCCTTGTGGCTCCAGGTTCTGTGAGAGACTATGTCTCAAAAAAATGAGTAGAGAAGCTCTGGTGGTTTTAAGAAGAATGCCTCCCCCACCCTGCATAAGCTGATATATTTGAATGCTTGGTCAACAGGGAGTGTGGAACTGTTTGAAAGGATTACAAGAATTAGGAGATGTCTTTGTTGGAAAAAGTATAACAGGAGGTGGGCTTTGGGGGTCTCAAATGCTCAAGCCAGGCCCAGTGGTTCTGTTCCTGCCTGCTGCCTGCTGATCCAGATGTAGAACTCTAGCTACTTCTCCAGCACCACGTCTGCCTGCATACTGCCATGCTTCCCACCATGATGATAATGGACTAAACCTCTGAAGTGTAAGCCAGCCTCAGTTAAATGGTTTTCTTTTGTAACAGTTACCATGGTAATTGTGTTTCTTCACAGCAATAGAACATTGACTATGACAGAAGTGATTGAGAACGATACCCAACATTGGTCTCCACATATGAATGCACACACACACACACACACACACACACACACACACACACACAAATAAATAAACAAATATTTCTTCTAGAGCTTCCAGGGTTGAAAGGTTGTACTTCTGGGGACTGGAGTATTGAAGTGTGATTCTAAACATCAGTTTTCCAAGACAGCTGTGGTGATTTGCCCAGGAAAGGCTCCCAAAGACTCATGTGTTGAATTCCTGACCAATAGGGAGTGGCACTATTAGGAGCTGTGGCCTCGTTGGAGGAAGTGTGTTACTATGGGAGCCAACTTTGAGGTCTTATATGCTCAAGCTACACTCAGTGTGGCTCACAGTTCGCTCCCTGATGCCTGCGGATCAAGATGTAGAATTCTCAACTCCTTCTCCAGCACCACGCCTGCCTGCATGCTGTCATGCTTCCCACCATGAACCTCTGAAACAGCAAACCAGTGCCAATTAAATGTTTTCCTTTATAAAAGTTGCTGTCGTCATGTCTCTTCACAGAAAGAGAAACCCTAAGACAATGACTAAGATAAGTAGAGCCAATAATCAAATTGAGGGTTTTGCAACCACTGGGTTATAAGCCCTGAAGAGAGCGTGCCTGCAGAAATACAGTGAATTTTCCTCTAAATTCACCTTTTTGTTTGTATGAAACTATTCCAGCATACCTTAGTACATACAAAACATGTGTGTAGGTGCCAAGAATTTGATTCTTTCTGACATCTGAATTCCAATAATGGTTCCTATGTTTCTAGACCTTAGCTCAATAAAGCTAGAGCCCTGAGCAGACCATAAATTCTAATAATAATATTACCCTATGATTACAATGCAAGCCAGACACACGTAAGTTTAATACATGGAAACACACCATCTACTTTGGGCTGTTTATTCATTCCAGGACCAAAACAGCTCCTGAAATTTCTGAGTTTCTAATTTAGAAAATCTTAAATAGGGAGAGAACGGTTTGGACAAGCCTGGCTAACAGTTTTCAAAAAACTCATTAGTCCTGTAAAATTTCAATTTATCCTCTCAAATTTGCAAGGCTTCCAGCGCATTTACCAATAATACCCTTTTCTTCTCCAGTTACCCTCACCTCCATCTGCCGCTGCCCATGTCATTAAAACACAGTGATGTGTCCGCAGAGAGCCCATGTGCATGCCCAGCCAACAGCCGCTATTAAAACAAAGGAAAGGGGAGGGGAGGTATCATCAAGTTTCTTGCTGGGGGGCGGGAGCTGCCTTTTCTCTGGTCACTCGGACTCCCTTCAGGTTCTGAGAATATTTCTTCATGCATGCCATCAGCCATCCAGGGATTAAGAGCACACCCGAATGTTGAGGCTTGAGAGCTCCCTGGAGAGGTGGCATCCAGCAGCACCACCCTCAGGCCAGCAAGGTTCACACTGGAGGTCATATTAATCATCACCCCACACCCTAGAATAAGGCAACCACTTGGGGCCTGGGTCCCCAAGGTCTCTCCTGATGTAGGTGGCCGTGGGCATCAGCAGCAGAGGGAGGGGTTCCTGAAATATACCAAGACAGCAAACACAGTCGAGAAACCGGGCAGTCAGAAGCTAGCTCTGTAATAGATGGCTGTGACCGGGGAATAAGAACTCACGGTGAGGTACAGGTCCCGGATGCTCTCTGGTCACCTGGTGGCTGGCCACTCAACTTGCTTTTTTTCAGCATCCCACCTGTTTTTATTTGTTTTATTTATTATTTATTTATTTTGAGATAACGTCACACTCTGCAGCTCTGTCTGTCCTGGAACTCCCTTTGTAGACCAGGCTGGTCTCAAACTCACAGAGGTCCACCTGCCTCTGCTTTCCAAGGACTAGAATTAAAGGTGTGTGCCACCATGCTTGGCTGCCCATTCTTAAATTTGGTCCCTACCAACCTCGCCTGTGTTCCCCTTCAGAGGCTGCTCCTTTCTGTGTAGGTCTGAGCTAGCCTGTCCTCCATGTCTGCTTTTCTTACTGTGAGCTTCCCCAGTAGACCTCAATAGAGAGGAAGTCACTGACGAAGCCTGGACACTGACGTCACCTGTTATCTGCCTCCCCACCAGCCTTCTGCGGGGCTCCAAGAGCAATATTCCCAGACCACCTGGTCCTTTTGCTGCTCAGCTTGGGAATGATGATGACTCCCTTAGGATGGATGGGTACTGAAGATGTAAGTGACACACGCACGCACAGTCAAGGCTCCTGGGCCCTCCCAGCAGTGGCGAGGGAGTGTATTACACGGCTAAAGTCACAGACTCACCCCAACAGAAGTCCAGGGGAGCTGCCTCTAGGGCCCCATCTTACAGATCCTAAATTTAAGTGACCAGGATGAGGGTTGGAATCCGCAGGACTCTGTCCAAAAGGCTGCACATATCAGAGAACAGCATGAAAGCCTCCCAACTGCACGGCTCCCAGACCACCTTGCATAGCAGGCTGAATGGAGAGAGCCTCGGAGACCTCACTGGCCGGGTACTAGGAAGATGCAGCTGAAGGATGAGGCAGGGGTACGTGGCAGTGGCCAGCAGACGTAATTCCCATCTGCACACATCCACCCTGTGGTTGGAGGCAGCCATATGACCCAGTGTTGGCCCAAGAAATTCATGCTGAAGAGCAAAAATGACTTCCACTCCCGTCGTGACAGAAGACGGGGTTGGCTTCCAGGCTCTGGCATCCTTCCATATCTTTCTTCCTGGATGGAGAACAAATGCATGCATTGCCTGAGGCTGTGGCAGGCACCTCGTGGTAACACGGCATTAGCAGGAGGCAACGCTACTATGAGGTCTCTGAGGAGACACTCATGAGTAGCTACCCAGCTCTGGACTTTGGGTTCTGCTGTAATTTATAGCCAAATACAAATTTAACTGGTAGGGCCAAGTATTGTAATTTATTTAAAAAACGCCACAAAGTAAAATAAAAAAAATAAAAATAATAAAGTAGAAAAAAGTAAAAAAATAAAAAAATAAAAATAAATAAAAAAACAAAAAAAAGCAAAAAAAAAAAAAACAAAACCAAAAACGCCACAAAGAGAAGTCACACGGTGTATCAAAACTCATATGGGAGGGTTATTGGAAGAGGAGAGAGAAGGGGCAGAAAAGGGAACAGAGAAGGGGGCAGAGAGGGGCAGAGACCAGGGGACAAGATTGGTGGAAGGGGGGGGTTGTGGGCAAGGCCCACCTTTTAAAAGGGAATGTAGTGAATGTGCGCAGGAGGTGCTCTTAGTAGCTGCAGCTGAGGACGGATCCTGTCAGGGGCCTGCGTGAATACTAACACCAAGGCCTTGAGACACTACTGTGTGTCCCAGGAGGTATGAGAGGCACAGTGGTCAGATGTCCTAACAGCTGAGGGCCAGTTCCGTGTTGATGCTTATTTCCCCTTCTCTCTGAACTTGGTGTATTCCAGGGTCAGCAGTGGCAGCAACAGCAGCATCAAGATCTGTGGGAGGTCCCAGGCCTTCCATTCCAGAGATGAGGCTGTGACACACTCTGGTTTAGAGAGCCCTCTGTAGACCTATGGTCTTAAACCCTGGCATGGTGCTGAGCAACATCCAGGATGCATCCAGATAGTCTGACTGGCATGCTCTAGAGACTGTACTTGGGATTGACAGGCACTAGGGGACCAGACCAGCTCTGGGCATCAGCAGTGGTCTCTGCAGCTCAGCCTCTGGGGAGGGCCAGAGATCGCAGGTTTAACCAGCCCAGCATTTGCATGCCTGCTTGGGTAGGAAAATGGTACAGCAAAGAGCAGGACAGTTACCAGAGAGGTGGCTAGAGTGGACCCCAGAGGCCGGACAGAGCAAGAACACGGATTGTGGTGCTGCTTCATATGATTTCTTGTTACCTCCCCCTAAGCAGGCTCTGACCCGGCAGGCAGGAAGTACCTGTGAATATCTCCACGTTAGTGAGCAGCGAGGGAGAGGTCAGGTGTTGGGGATATTATGTTCAGGTGTGTTACTTTTGTTTGTTGCATTTAACTCTGTGAAGTTGTGGTTTTTGCCTGTCTTGACCACCTGATGGTCGAATAAAGATCTGAACAGCCAATAGCGAGGCAGGAGAAAGAATAGACAGGGCTGGCAGGCAGAGAGGACAAATAGGAAAAAACTAGGAGAAAGGATTCTGGAAAAATAGTCAGAGAAGGAGGAGGACGCCAGAGGCCAGCCATCCAGCTGCACAACAATCCATGGGGTAAGAGTAAGATTTAAAGCAAGAAAACGGGAAAAACACAGAGGGCAAAGGGTAGACACGCTAATTCAAGACATGTAGGCAAGAAACAAGCCAAGCTAAGGATGGACGTTTATAAGTAAGAATAAGAAGATTCCATGTGCGATTCATTTGGGAGCTGGGTAGTGGGTCCGTCCAAAGAGCATAACAACACATTGCTACAGACAGGACGTGCTGAGCCTTTCTGGTTATAAATGGTTAAGTATGACCCTTAATCATCTCAGCTACACCATCCTGACAGAACCCTTTCCTCTAACTCAGTGGGTCTCAGCCTTCCTAATGCTGCAACCCTTCAGTACAGTTCCTCATGTTGTGTTGCTACTTCATAACTGTAATTTTGCTACTGTTATGAATCATCATGTAAATGCTTCTGGAGATAGAGGTTTGCCAAAGGGGTCACAACCCACATGTTGAGAACCCCTTCTCTAACTGTGAAGAGTGTCAACCCCTGGGTTCTCCGAGCCGTGCTCTACAGTGAGTTCTATAACAGAACCAACTGGTGCTGTCCTTCTGCTGTCCCCGAGGGGGCCTGCATTGTTAATCAGCCCCCTCCCAACTGGAATAGCTCTACACTGACCCCAGAAGACGTGGCTTGGTGGTCCTCGGCCCTGTGGGCCTACTCATGCTGGGGGTTTCCAAGCAGGGAGCAGGAGTGTAGGAGAGCCAATATTTAAAATTAAACCATCGGACCAACATGGTGGCTCATAGCTGTAATCCTAGCACTTAAGCTGAGACAGGAGGATTGCTGAGAATTGAAGGTGAGTATCGGTTACATAATAAGCTTCAGGACAGTCTGCAAACTAAACCTGTCTCAAAGCAAGAAAAGCAATGACATGAAGCATGCCAGTATTTGGAATTAAAAAGGACATGACATTATCTCTCACTTTAGAGTAATATCCCAGGAAGCCAGTGGCTACGGCGACAGGCAGATGGGCAGGGTAGTGTGTCATTCCTGTGAGCTGGTGGTAGGGTGATTAGGGAGTAAAAAACTGGGGTCTGCCAGTCCACTGAGATACCTCTTCCATACACCATCCCAAAGGAATGCACCTAGAGATGAACAGAAACTCTGGTAGTATAGAGGAAGTTGCCTTTGGTAGGAACGAGCCGATGTGCCCACCCTACAGACACCTTTGCAGGTTACAGAGGCCTTCCCTGTGCTGTACCTGCTTGGGGCCTCCAGGGTTGGTTCTCCTTTCCAGGGTGGGGGCTCCATCCACTTTCAGCTCATCTGCATTTTTGAAGGGCCTGGACAACAAACACTATAGATGGAGTGCCTGTCCAGGCTGCTCTGGCTCAGCCTGGATGAGCCTTGGTCCCTTTCACAAGGCTACAGGATCTTCTGAAGCCAGGACAGCTATGGGGTCCTGAGCAGCCACCCTTCCTGTTGCAGCTCCAAAATGGCCGGTGCTCCCTGCTCATGCTCTCTGCTTGGTCTGGCCTTGTTTCTAGGAGCTGCATGGACCAAGCGACCCAGATAAGGACTGGCTATGAGCACTGGGCACCCAGGACCACAGAGGCCCCACACAGCTCCAGCTGTCCTCCATATCCAAATCCTCAGGTTGTCCCCAGGGCTCCCCTCACCGGCTAACTGCACCCCCCACTGGGTGCAGACCCCAGGACTCTGTGTATGGGGTAGGGACTGAGGTACTCTTCACTTGACAGACTCAGCCCTGTCCCACCCTCAAATTCCAGGGCCAGGCCTCAAAAGTGTGTGTGTGACTCAGGTATGTGGAAGTGGACGTGTGCAGACATGAACACACGGCTTGTGACTGGGGTGACCATCCAGATAAGCACTTATCACATGTAAGGCTTCAGCTCTAAAGCCAGCCCTCAATATCTTATGGGTGACACCGGAGTCCAAGCCAGGTGCCACCAAAGGCATGGGAGCATCCCGTGAGTTCTCAGGAGTCTCTGGAGCCTGGCGACTTGTTTGAACACATTTTATTTATAGTCCTGAAAGGCAGTCAAGTGTTTGGAAAACTCACAATGTTTTATGTTGGCTTCCACACGCCGTGAAAGGTTCCCTCTGTAGCTTTTAGAAAAAAAAAAACAACAGGTGAGCTGCTGCATGCTCTGGGGAGCCCTGCCTCCTGGACAGGGTGTCACCTCCCTGGGGCCCAAGAAGTACTTCCTCTAAGCTACCTGAGCATTCTGTTACCAGAAGATAGGCCTCCGGTCTCTTCAGTTACAAAACCTGAGAAGGTGCAAGTGATACTGAGCTGTGCTGGGGCAAAATGGAGCCATTTTTTTTTCTTCATGGAATTACTAGGCCAGCTTTGCAAACACATGCTGGTTGTTTTGTCTGTGTCTACACTCCGGAAGAACAACTTGAAATACCTAAGCTTAGCCCTGCTTCCTAGCAAAAGCTGAATCTGTCATTCTGGAGGGGCAAATGGACGATCTGAGTCAGTGTGCCTCTCCCTGCAAAGCTGAGTTTTACTCTGAAGTCTGTCTTGCAGAAACTTATTGCCTGGAAATAAATGCAGAAATTTTTACTAAATGCTAAAAACTCAGAAGCAAACAATTTGAGTTTGTTCTTGCCAAAAGGTTGTTAAGATTAAAAATTGGGGCTTAAGATTTTTAAAAGTGAAATTTTCAAAAGTTCATTTTAATCCAAGTACCATTTTATTCTTCCTACAATTTCCTGCAGTAGGTTCTTTCTATCCTTCATTGCCAGACAATAGCATGGTGACCCTTTTTTGGGGGGGGGTTGTCTGTGATTATAATGTTTTTTTTTAATGCATTTATGTTTACATAGCCTAGAATTATTCCCTTGAAGCCCTTGATGGGTAGCAGACTGGCTCCATCCCTTGCACGTGACAAGCGAAAGAGTCAAAGCCAGTTCCTTTGGTTGTCTCTATAATGTGATCAATCCTGGAGTGAGCTTGCATCCCCATGGCAGGTGGGCCACACATGGGGGCAGAAAACACATGCACAGGTCACCCCAGCCCACAGGTACCAGGAAGGGCTAGGCTGAGCATAGCGCCATCCAGGAAGGGTCTCCAGACACTCAGCACCAGCAGCTGACTTTTCCCTCACGGTTTGTGGTAAAGTTTTGACTGTTGCTTCTAGTAAGAGCAGGTTCCATCTGTGATCTTAATTTCTCCTAAGACCCCTGAGCCTGCAGTTCTAAAACTGATCATCTAATCCAGTCCAGAAGGAGAAGATGCCAGGGGTCACAGCTTGACTTAGAGGACCATCCTGAAATAACCAGATTGTTATTATAATTAAATTGATATCCCACATTCTTCAGTAATCCAGGACAGATGGGGGCAAAAACAACAACAAAAGGACAAACGAAAAGCCACACAAGTAAACAAGCCATCAACTAAATTCTGGGTAAGGGCAACACAGAGAATGGGTGGACAAGGGGGAAAAGGAGATGGGAGAGCTGGGGACTTACCTGCCAGGCTTGGTCTCAGGCCCTACAAAACGTCTAACATTCACAAGAACAGGCTCAGAGTTCAGCTGGAAAAACTGTTCATAAATATTTATCAGTGAGGCTCATTTGAACCAATTGCCAGAATCCTGCCCAGAATCGTTCACACGGGTCTTTTCTCAGTAAAAGACTCAGGTACTTCTGGCCTGAAACTTTAGCTATTTCAGCTCATTACTGGAGAAGCATCTATACACTGGCGACAAATAACAGAACTGGTTCCCGATGCCTATGTCTTTGGAATTCGAGTATATTTTTTTAAAGCTCCAGGTAAAAAAATAATCCCTGGCTGTTAAACTTGTCTCATGGGAGATTCCAGATGTCATGCGTGATTCTGACAAAGGTCCCAGGATATCTGCAGCATTCATAGGGAACTCTACATACACTACTAAAAGTCACAGTGCAAAACCCACAGAAAAATAAGGACTGGGATGGATTTCTGTTGAAATCTAATTTATTTGGCAATTACTTGCAATTGTGGGGAGGAAGGCCTCAAGCAGTTCCTTATAAAATATCCCTAAAACTTCCTTTTCAGGGGAAATTATTTTTCAGGCCCCTTTTTATTCCTTCAACAGTAGCATTGCCACAGAGGGCGCCACACATTTCCTGTAGGTAAATTAGGATGAGGGCAGTTGTTCCTAAATTGTTCTTGGCATAATAAATAGAAAAAAAAATAAAACAAACATTTTTGTATCTCAAGTATCATCAAAAGATCTGGTGGTTCTAAAAATTAAAAAAAAAGTGGTGGTCTTTGACATTTAAAAACTTTCACCTCACAGGTGTAGTAGCTTTTAATCTTAGCACTTGGGAGGCAGAGGCAGGTGAATCTCTGTGAGTTTGAGGCCAGCCTGATCTACATAGCGAGTTCCAGGACATGTAAGGGCTGTGTAGAAAGAACCTGCCTCAAAAATCAACAAATTCATCTCTACTTGTATTAAATAAACAAAACAAAACAAACTGTGTCCTTCAACTGAACCCAAGTAAGTAAAACCAGTGAGCGCTTAGCATACTTACTACATGGACGAGAAGTGAAAGGAACGATCCATGCTTCTCCGTGAAATTTCTAGTTTACAGACGTTCTAGGATTTTTTAAAGTATGTCATACCAATTTAGAACATGTGGGGGTGACTATAGAACCCCCTTATTCACAAATCACCTTTGGAAATGTATACCCCAAGGCTTATTTTCCCAAGTGGGGTCCCGTACAGTGAGCGAGTAGGCATGCTGGTATGGTCAGGTTCTCCTTCTCGGCCCACGGACAGGGTGCAGCATTCATTGACTTTGTTTACACATGCTGACACCATGCACTTCTGTCCAATGCCCCTCCTGATTCTCCCACCAGGTTTCCCCCTGAGCCCAGTGAATGCTGTACCGCAGGTCTCAAGTGGGTGCGCTCAAGTCTGCCTTGTCTAGATTACACACTGGGATGCCGGCAAAGAAAGAAAGGATGCAGATAGAGCTGTAAATCAGGGTGTTGGCCGCTTAGCTGATGTGGCTTCTCGAGTATTTTTAATGATCAGGAAATAACCACCATGTTAACCTAACCCAAGCATTCGGATCTTCCTCAGGGGGGTGTTCACTTCTGAGTGTGCTTGTATGCGATGTATACAAAAAAAAGCCAAGTCACTTTAAAAAAATCTCTTTTCTGACAGAAAAGGAAGTCAGCATAGTGCTCACAGAAAGTGCTTTTATTTCACCATAGGGACTGCAGCATTGAAAAGAACTCCAATGAGCTGAAGGCTTGCTGCTGTTCTTTTCCTGAGTAAAGACAGAAACACATTTCCACAGCCCCAAAACGACCCCGCAGAATTCTTCCAGCTCTCTTCTATAAGAAAAATGTTGTGTTATGGGGTGATATTCTCGGGCAATTCTTCCCATTCTCCCTATATAAATACCGTCAATTACTCTGTCCATTGACTCATGACTGGAAAGGTATGTTATGAGTGGCTTAAAAACATGGGGTTTTAGAAGTGGAGGGATTTGAGTATATCATCAACTTCTGAGCTCCTCCAGGCAAGGAGACCAAGTGAGAGGAGGGAGAGGCTCCATCTCTTGCATGTTTGCAAGCTCCTGCCTTGACCCTCTGCAGAGCCTACCCCAAGAACACATGGAGATCCAGTTACATACATGCCTCTGACTCAATACTACAGTACTGAAGATGACGGTATTGGGACTTACTGTTAAGGCTCTCCCTCTATAAAGAATGCCCAGAGTTAATATCAGTCCTTTCTCTTTAAGTAAAGAGGAAAAGAATTTTCCTTATTATAATCAGAAATACTTTTGTAGATCAAATTTTAACCTTTCCCGAATCAACCAAGAGACAAAAATGTGTCCCGTCCTGTCCTCAGGTGAAGTGCTCAGTCACAAGAAACCTCAACAGAAAACAAGCAAGTGTCCACCCTACCTTAGCTCTGGTATTTAGTAAGTGAGCTAGGCTGGTTGGAGTATGTGGTGGGGACAGGCTAGACAATGAGCCACGGTCACACATCATCCTTGCTTTGCCTCAAGAATGCACCAAGAGGAGACACACAGGGTTCAGGCGTCTGCAGCTAGAGACTTGCAGCCAGGGGACAAGAGTGGTCTTACGCTGGTGGTGGGCTGGGAGTGCAGACACTGCTCAGGAATAAAGAAATGCCCCTGCCATCGACTGTGCTTACGAGTCTGCCACACAGGAAGGAAAAGCAGGAGGGATACCGCAGTTTACTGTCATCCCTGGAGACAAGAGTATTCCTGTCTGGCCCTGTAGCGCTGCTCCTAATTAGTTTTAAATGTTAGCGGCTCCTGCAATGGAGTTAGAATAGAAACGCAGTTAAATAATTTTTAGGGATGGCTGCCACTTAGGATTCTTTTGAGTACCACAGCTGGGGTCAGAAGTAGGACCCACATATGATAAGCGCAGATACCTCTGACTTGCTACTTAAAAATAATTTTGAAATAGAAGAGATAGCTCCTTTTTCTCTTGAATTTTAATTTGTATTAGTGATTCTAAGCAGTTGTGGGGTCTTGGCTACGTCTCTTTTTAAAAAAAAGATTGAATTGACTATCTGACTTAGTTCAAGTACATCAACACGGTTTTATTCCTAAGGCTTGGGAACAGGGAAGGGTGGCCTGACCCGCTGGATTAGCGGTTGGTGCCTCTCTCACTCTCAAAAGAACTACTCTTCCATCATGTTCCTGACCTAAGCCACGTCAGCTGCTGGGTATCAATAGTTATTTAATGTTTAAAAATGAAGAAATGGGTTCTCTAACATAATACCCAGGAGCTTTAAATAAGTCAGAAGTCTTAGCAAAGTATCTGTGAGACAAAGCTAATTTAGAAAGAAATGACATCTCCACTGGGAGTAGGCAGAGGCCGGTGTCAGAGATCGTACAGGCTGTCTGCCGCGTGTGGTACCCGGGAGCACACTCTTATTCTTGTATGCCCTAATTCGAGAGCATCTATTTGTTCAAGTGACCTGGAAGCTGCTATGTCCCCTCAGCGCAGATGATGGGAAGGCAGTCCCCAGCATGGCTGGGACTCTCCGGCAGGCATCTCTACTGCATTGTCTCCCACAACAGAAGGAAAACAATATCCACAATGAGGTTTATTTTTATTTGGGGAAAAATAAAAAAGAAATCAGAGGAAGGATATACGGACGAGTGGCAGGGTGCTTGGATACCACGCACGTACAGGGCCCTGGGCTCCATGCCCAGCACTGGAAAAAAAATTTCAAGATCAATCTAAGCACTCCTAGACATTGCTGAGATTTATGTTGTCAACCCTTGCTGACCTTTCCCGTGGAAAACACCACAGACGCCCGTTCACCACCAGTGACCAGCACTGCAAATTCCACCAAGAATCAGGGGACACAATTCAGAAATAATATGACATCCTGCATTTTATTCGGTTCATATGACAAAAATAGTAACCTAGACTAAGACATCCATTTCAGTCAGTAGATGTGTCAAGCCACAAGATTTAATCATAAAATATATTGGATCTACGAAACAGCCTGGCTGGTTCTGGGTGGCCCTCGCCCTGCGTGGTTTTACGTTTATAAAAATAGTGTCTCTCTTCACCACGCAGAGGGACAGCGGCCCTGAACACAGAATGGCGGTGGTCACGGCACCTCCCTCAGCCATCTCGGTTATAATGCTTTACATTTCTCTTAAGTTATATACACATCGTTTTGAGAGAAGAACACTAACATGGTGCCGAATACCAACCGAGAGTGGGGACAAACACACCAGGACACAGATAAATAACAAGACGTTCAACTGCCCAGAGCCCGGCAACATTAGCCACTTTTCTTCCTTTTCCCAAAGCCGAAGCACCCGGTCCCGTCCCCAAGAAGAGATGGCATGGCCTGGAGACGCTCCACCTCACTATGTGGAAGAGAGAACCAGAGAGTTCCGTGTTCATTTCCAAAGACAGAAACAGATAAGGAGCCCCAGAAGCTCTCTGCTCAGCCACGGGCCAGCGGGCCAGCGGTAGTCACTCCCCTGCAGCGCCTTTTCCTGTTGATTCAGTTGTTTGAGGTGACTGCTCTATCCGGCTGTCTCACACTGTCTGGTTCAGCCTCCAGGCGCAGACCACTCCCTGTCGAGGTACCCAGCTACCTACGTCTTGAGCAATTCTGTTGGAAGGTCATCGTGTCACATCCCGGCATGCTTGCGATGCACAAAAATGAGGTAGTACACACAACACTGACGTTCAAGTTTGGGTTCAGCCCCGCCTCCCTGCATCTGGCCTCTTTGCTCACTGCACGCGGTTTAGACAAGTCATCAGCAAAGACTTTTGGATCATCAGGACACTGCACTGTGTTGGCTCTTGGAAAGACAATAAATCATGGACTCAGAAAACGTCAAAGCTATGACTGACTACTGCCAGACACTCACGGTTCTCCTTCATGCCATGGCCAGAGCTATGAGGCAGTCACATCTTGTGTGTGGGAGGAAGAGGCGAGCCTACAGTAAGTCACACCTACACAACGTTCACTCTGTTGGTTTTTTTTTTTTTTCCTTTTCCATGTCACAGAACTAAGACTAATTTGTCAAAGTTTTGGTAGGGTGCTCACAGTTTTTCAATGGGTTTTGTAGAAAAGTTAAATAAATCATGTTAATTTAAGAAATGGCAGGCCTTATTTTATTGAGGTGCCGACAAGCCTTGGTGGCTTCTCTGCTCAAACAGCATAGATTTCTCACGTTCAACTTTAAGACAAAACAAACTGTGACATATTTTTTTCTCCATTTTCTTTAAACCGAGGTACTATTTATAAAATACTTTACATCTTTTGTAAATTCTCAAATTATAGACAAACCTCCCTAATACAAAATACTAAAAGTGCAATTGTATAAATTAAGATTTGCAACCACATTATACAAACATTACCTCTTTATTATACAGCGTCGATAATGCGAAATATTTACTCACAACTGTTTATAATGCTGCGAATCATTTTACGGTGATGCTTGTCTGTTACTTGTTCCCAATCAACCGCTGGGCTACAGACCACACTAGAGAACAACCGTTCACATAGCAGCTACAAACATTTAAATTAAAAAAGGGGAGGGGGGTGTTACTGACAGGTACTTGCACACAAAAAGCATGCTATCTTTCCCAATAGAACGTCACAATTTTGCCTGCATTTAATTAATCCACTTATTTATAATAAAGCAACTCTTGCTTTAAAAAAAATCACATAGCCAGATGTATTCTGTGATACAAGATCCTCATTTAAGGTTGGGTTATTTTATTGTCTGTTACCCGCATAATCTTAACATAAATACTATAGACGAAGAGACTGTCATAACACACAGCATTTGAAGCACTGAGCTGCTTCCTCAAGATGAAGAGTCCCTAAAACAGAGTTCAAGTGCCTACAGAATTTGAACAAAACCATGGAATACAGCTCACTAGATTACCACAGGGGACCCTGCTCCCCCTCACAAGGGGGTCACTAGGTTCTAGGAGCAATGAAGTAGATATGGTCTGAGCTCTTTCTGTTCCTAAGGCAGTTTTCCAAGCACTTAAGCCTTTGTCTGAAATTTGCTTAAAAGGTTGTAGAGTTCTCAAGAACAGTCAAACTGTTGAAGACGCGCCGAGGGGCACTCACCAGGCCACCTTACAGCAGCCACACGGTACAGGTATTTCCTGTCACGGATAAAACATTAGTGAGAGCCCAGGCATGTGGGGTCCAAAGCCTGATGCTCAAACTGTGAACTTGGGACGGAGCAGGAGGGAGAAGTCTGAAGTATATCTGACTAGTTTATTCCAATCTCCTTGTTATCCTCAATGAACCTTGTGAATGGCCGGCTGGCTCCCGTCTCTGAGCTTGTTTTGTCCAAGCTGACAATGGGCGGGCTACTGCCAGTGCGCGTCTTGTCCACCCCACCTGCCATGGCACCCAAAGGCGGGATGGCACCTCCGCCTAGACTTACTGGGAGCTGAGGAATGCCTCCATTCTGGATGACAGAAATCTCATTGTTCTTCATGGCAAGTCCATTGGTGATGGCAGCGGCATACTGGTTCCAAAAGCTGGGGTCAACGTTCATGGCCCGAGCCGCCAGGTCCTTCTGGAACATCTCAGAGAACTTCAGAGCGTCACCACCGAGCAGGGCCATGGGGTTTTCTACAGACAGGCGGCGGCCACGCCTTGCAGGTGCATTGTTCCACATGTGGGTGCCCATGTGTACCTGTGGGAGACACGGAGAAACAAGCCACAAGTAAGCGAGTCTAGAACTGACAGGCAGCAGTGTCTTGGTCTCAATGTTTCGTGTGACTTATTTGCATTCTAAGCATTAGCATGGGGCAACAGAATGCAGTTAGGTGGGCTCTCCTGGGCACCTTGTACAATATACGCAGTTTCGCATTCTGTGACTCTAAAAAGCACAACCAGCATGTAAATGGACAAACTTGTTAGACACCAACATCCCCTCCCCCAAGACTGCTCGAGAAGGTTCTAGAGCTTCGAGGATAAAGGACCTTTCCACTGCTTCATCCATCCCCACCTCAGTGTCTACATTTGGAGGTCAGTGGACAACTTCTGGTTATTCTTCAACCATACTACACCTTTTTTGGGTAGGGGGAGGTAGGGTCTGCTACGGGCCTGGAACTCACCAAGCAGACTAGACTCCGCCTCCCCCCCCCCCGAAGTCCATGTTCAAGCTTGTAAAAGGTCTTAAACTTGAACTCTTTGACTGTCCTTCTCTTCTCTTGCTTTCTTTCAAACAAGAAAAGAGAGCACTAAGATCTCGTGGGCCAGCCAGAGCTCAGGGTCCTCAGGAGGCTCCTGTCCCATCAGCACTGGTCCAGCACAGAAACCACAGGGATTGGCCCCTGGCTTTCTTTAGAGAGGAACTATTTTAGCCCCTCAAAGGTTGTGTCTGCTTGGCTGAAGCCTGGAACGAGGAGCCTGCGGCACCTGCCAGCAGTCAGTGAGAACACCCATCTGTACCTGGTCTTCAGCAGGCTTCACACGGTGGGAAACCTCTCACCCG
The DNA here is from genome assembly GCF_000317375.1 of Microtus ochrogaster. Taxonomy (NCBI): domain Eukaryota; kingdom Metazoa; phylum Chordata; class Mammalia; order Rodentia; family Cricetidae; genus Microtus; species Microtus ochrogaster. The sequence goes on from NC_022020.1 coordinate 64,314,893, forward strand.
GTGTCCCTCCCTTCCCAGGGCCCTGTCTGTAGCCACACAGACAACAGAACATTCTAGAATTCACAGAACAAGTCTCGTTTTGCTCTGTGCTAAAGTTTAAGGACCAAATTAATTTTGTTTAAGGACCAAGATTCAAGAGCTTTGAATCCTGGGCCTGCTCACCAAGTGTCTGCCATGACCTGAGGCTCTGGAGCAGGCTGATACCATCGGGGGAGCAGGCAGACATGAGCCTCATGGACTTCACTTACTGCTATTTAAATGGGATGCATTTTTTTTGAGTGTGTGTACATGCATGTGCATATATTCATTACTCATATACACACATGTATACACAAGCACATACTATATACACTCATACTATACATGTACAACCAACCCATTCCACACATGTGTATACAGACATAAGAGTGTGAAGACAGAATCTCTGCTTAGACAGGGGGTGCAGGGCCATCTACAGGGGCCATGTGGCTTGGCCATAGCCTCAGGCCTGTGGCCCTCTTACCTTGAGATTGCCCTTGGTGGTGAAGGCCCTGCCGCAGATGGTGCAACCGAAGGGCTTCTCCCCAGTGTGAGTGCGTTCATGGATCTGCAGGGCACTGGCTGAGGAGAAGGTCTTCCCACATGACTGACAGTTGTGTTGCTTGGGTGTCCGTCGTGGTGGGGGTGCCAGCATGGGTGCCAGGCTAGGGCTCATCACTGTCTGGGGCCCAGTGGGGACCTGGACTCCAGCTGGTAGGGCTGGGCCCTCACCCAGTGCGATGGCCTTGCTGTGACCGTTCACTTCCATTTTGATCATGGTGGGCGCGGGGCTGGAGGCCAGGCTAGGTGTGCTGTGGCTGGGACCTAGAGTAAAGTCGGAGTCAAACTGAGAAGGCAGCTCTTTCAACTTGTGTGTCAGTAAGTGCTGCTTTAAGTTACCCATAGTGGAGCAGCCTCGCCTGCAGACCGTGCAGACAAATGGCCGCTCCTTGGTATGGCTGCGGTGGTGGATTTCCAACGCGCTTTTGCAAGCAAAGGGCTTGCCACAGACACCACACACAGTGCTCACACACTTACCCCGCTCTCTGCTCAGGAACAGCAGGCTGAAAGGGGCCTCCTCCTTGATGAGTGGCCGCCCAGGGTGGCCCGCTGTCAGGTCCAGGGCACCTCCATTTCCTGGGCCAGGGGGTGGGCTCTCGAGCCTTTCAGTCTTCAGTGGGATCTCCTGGGGATCCTCCTGGTGGCCAAGACCTGGGGACTTGGAACGGAAGCTCTCGCCGTTACTGTGAGCTGGCGACGGAGCCTGGGAAGATGAGGACTCAGACAGAGCGGGGCTGCCTGCGCTGCGGCTCTCCAGGTCACCTACCGCGGATGAGGAATCATTGCTCAAGCGGTCACTTTCCCCAGACCCGTTTTCCACTGATTTCAAGCTGGCCAGCTGCTGACAGTTCATGACCGAGTCGATCATTTTCATCTGATTCTCGAGGGCAGCAATGCTGGAGATGACAGATGGGGGTGAGGGCGGACAGGACCCCGAATAGGAGAGAAGTGGTTTAGATGACTCGCTGGCCGTGTCCTTCAGCTCTGGGTCCTCCTCCATGGAGTTCTCATCAAGGTCATCGTCGAAGCTGCTGAGGGTCTCTGCGTTCTTTTCGTCAAAGGGCAGTTCAGCATCCATGGCCTCCTGCAGGCCCTCGGGCAGCGGCGTGTTTGGGATCTGCCCTCCCATGTGCATGCGGATGTGCTGCTGCAGCACCACGGCATTGGTGAACTTCTTCTGGCAGATGGGGCACGAGTGCTGCACTCGGAGTGGGGGCTTTGCACGGTGCACCCCGAAGTGTGTCTTCAGGTTGCCCTTGGTGGTGAAGGCGCGCCCACAGATCTTGCACTTGAAGGGCCGTTCCCCCGTGTGTGTCCTGTAGTGCATCTTCAGGGCGCTCTGGCAGCTCAGCACACGGTGGCAGATGACACACTGGTTCGGGTCAGTCATCTTCTTATCGATGTTCTCCACCAGCTGCTGCAGTTTTGAGGTCTCTGACGTTTGCATAGAGTCAAGCAGCCCGCCGAAAGGAAACTGGGCCTTGAACTGGTCAGAAACAGCCGGAAGACCGGGGCTCCCGAGGCTTGCACAGGTGCTGTCTGTGACAGTGGTGGCAGTTGAAGTGGGCAATCCACTGACCTGCCCGCCCACCACAGGGGCATCCCCCGTCCTTGTACTAGTGCAAGGCAGGCTGACTGGCTCCGTTTTAGTAGCTGAAGGCCCACCGAGGAGCGGCTGGGGTGACTCCGGCCTCACTGGGATACCAGACTCAGTATTGTTGAGGCCTGGAGACAGAGAGGTACATTCGCTGGATGCTGGAGAGGGCCTCTGTGGGGAACGGCTGATGGGGGTGATGCTGGGGGAGTCGGTGTAGCTGTGGGTGCCAGGGACAGTTGGGGGTAGCTGCAGCCCTACTGATGTGGGCACAGTGGGCAGCACTGGCTTGCTGTCCAGCCAGGTGGTTACTGGCTTCTCTGGGGGCAGGGACATGCCATAGGGAATGCCGGAGCAGGTGGGCACGTTGTCGAGGTATTCTGGGACAGGATAGGGATTCATCTGGATGTGGGGGTACTTCTCCTTGTGCCGCTGGAAGTGGACCTTAAGGTTGCCCTTGGTGGAGAAGCGGTTCCCGCAGATGTTGCATTTGAAGGGTCGCTCCCCAGTGTGGGAACGCAAGTGTATCTGCAGGGCGCTGTCGCTGCCGAAGACCTTGGCACAGAACCTACACTTGTGTTTAAAGAAAGGGTCCTCGGCACTGGCCTTGGGCTCGAACACTGACACATTAGGGGGTTTGCCCTTGCGGTGTTTCATGAGAGCCGACAGCGGGTCCAGGGCATTGGCTGTGGCAGCGATGCTCACCAGGGGGTTGGGGAAGATGACACTGCTGGATGAAGTCTGAGGTAGCAGAGGGTTTGGCAGATTGGAGGCTGAGCTGAGGAGAGGCCCGGGACCCAGGGCCGGGGGCGTAGATGCATTCTGGGGCTGCACTGTGTTGCCCACTGTACTGGATGCTGCGGCCACGACTCCTGGAGCAGGGCCAGTGCTGCCGGCAGGGTGTGCCCCAGATTCGGTGGGGGCAGCACTGGTGCTGCAGGGAGTGCTTGTGCCAGAGGCAGGCTGAGACAGGTGCTGGGAGCCATCGAAGGGCGCTGGGAGGGTGGAGCCTGAGCCAGCAGAGGCAGTGGCGTGTCCAGCGGAAAGCTGGAGAGCTGTGTGTGGAGCCAGGCCCTGCAGCTGTACCGAGGCTGTGCCAGGGGCACTGGCCGAGGGCTTCAGTGGAGGCCCGGGCTGGCGGCTCATTAGGGCCACCTGGCTGCGGATCTGCTCAATGAGCTGGAGCTGGTGGATCTGCTGCTGCTGCAGTGCCACCAGCTGCTCTAGGATCATGGGGATGGCCACAGCGCCCACGGTGCCACCGGCGCCTGCCGTGCCGCCCGCACGTGCACCCTGGGAGAATTGTGCCACCGCCACCTTGGTGCTGAGCAGCGTCTCCAGCGTCACATTGGTGCTAGGCATGCTGAAGGCCACGGGTTCCGGTTGTGGTGGCAGTGCAGGTGGCGGTGGGGGCACACCTGGGCCCGGAGGGCCCTTGTCCGTTGATGCCTCCACTTCCATGGGCTCAGCCTCCTTTGCCGGAGCCTTCACCTCGCTGCCCTCCGTGGGTGCCACCTCCTCAGCCACCTCACTCTCAGTGCGGTCGCTGGGCGAGCTGGCGGGAGAAGGTTCTGGAAAGTCCTCGGAGGGCGGCGCCGGCTCATCGTCATGCACGATCAGCACCAGTGGGTTCTTAGTACAAGTCTTCTTGTGCTGCAGGAAGTCTGCCCACTTGAAGAACTCCGCGCAGCACTTCTCACACACGCTGGTCTCCTCGCTGCCGCTCCTGCTCTCACTGCCGCTCTCCCCGTCCTCAGCACCGTCCCCGGGGACGCCTAGGAAACCAAGAGATTACATCAGCCAGACAGCCGCCCTCCATTTCAAAATTTTGCACATCAGTAAAATCAATATTTTTTATTTTGTACAAATTACCCCACTTCAACATTTCTGACGTCCCAGCGTGTGTGTTCTATGACTCTTTCTAGCTAGCTAATCATTTTCTTAGCACAATCCATCAAATTATGAGGCTCTATCAATTGTGGATACTGCTTCTTAATGAAATTCCATAGAAGCCATCGATTTCCAATATCTTCATACAATCCGCAGCCACCCTGTCTGTTGGGTACAAAGCCAGCCTTCGACGGGCTCATTAGGATTCCCCTTTACCATGGGCTTCCTCATTTCCAACAAAATTAGAGACGCCTCTGCCAGTTCACTTAACATCGCCGAGCTAAGCCGTAACCTTTCCCACACACCTGCACCTGACAGGAAGCCGGTGTGGTGTGGTCTGCGCTCGCTCGTGGATTCATCATCGCTGAGCCCAGCTGAGGCGGTGCCTATCAACATGATCCCCCAGAACCTTTGGAATCAATAGGCATTTATTTCACGTAGGAAATTTAGGCTAAATACTATGATTTGTGAACACAACAAAGAAACTACAAGCGCTCTTCGGATCCTAATGGTGGTGGCCTTCTCTCTCCTACCTCTTGGCTCTTTTGGAAGGCAGAGGCCCTCTACACTTTAGGACTTGCCAGATGACTATCAATATACACTAGGCCTAAAAATGAATCATGTTTAGTACAATTAATCGGCTCTGTCAGATGCAATATTCTTTGGCGAAATGAACTTGAAATTACATGTTATTGTGATTAGCCAATAGAGTTCAGTGGTTTGTTAACAAACCAGGAATTATATATTTAAAGTTCATTTATGTTGACATGTTTAGCATGAGAATGTTGCAGTCAGACACACTTTTTGTACCTATTTTCATCCATGCTCATAGAAAGACTTAGCAAATTATATGCTTGCACCATCGTGGAAAAGCCTCTAATTGGTTACACATGTTTAATTACTGTTGTAGGCAGCTACTTCCTCTGTCTCCTAACCCTCTTGTGCCGAATAACAACCGTGTTTAATGAACAACTCTAATTCACACCTGATCAAATAAATAGCTGTATGGGAACGAGAAATCGACACCCAGTGACACGTTTGGCTTTGGCTTTTTTGGGTCACTGTGGTGGGGAGAGATGCCCACTGCGACCTGGTTTTGTGTACCAGCTTGGGTGCCACTGACTAGAAGGTTTTTTTGTTTTGTTTTTTCCTGGGTTTTTATTTTTTTCCAGCTTGCAGATGGAGCGACAGCAACAGATCTGTTGAACAGAGCAAATGTCACAGGCAAATCAGCTCTTTGTTAGATGTGCGAAGTTGAGCCTGAGAACAAAACATCCTTCAGTCCCATCCGAAAAAGCACTGGTGACATTACACATGGACTTGCTAAAAAGTCTCTAACATTTTTAAGGTTTTTTTTTGGGGGGGGGATTAAGTCAGTTATACGTTGAGCAGAGAAATCTGGGTTTTTTTGTTTTTTTTGTTTTTAATTTTGTCCAGGAAACCCCACTGCTCCTCTCTTGGAAAATGAAATAAAAATATTTTTGAGGCTGCTCTGCTGCGTTCCACGAGGCCATTATTTCCAGGTAATTTCTACATGCCTTTAAAAATGATTAGCAGCATTCAATTAGCATTTTCTTAACTGGCTAAGCCATTTGAAGGGGAAAGAAGTCAGAGCTGCAGCCCATAAACCCCATAGACTTTTAAACTAAACTCAGAGCGAAGAGCAGGCTGCAGCAAGCAGTCTCATTACCGCATGGGGGAAGGAACGTAATAGGTATCTGTAATGAGGTTGAGGGTAGCTGGGAGCAAAGACACAGCCGATTTATATAGCAGATAGGCACATTAAGGAAACAAATACTCCATGCTCAACTTTGCTCAGTGTATGCGAAACTAATTGTAAACCTGGTTAAGGTCATGGAACAGGGCTGGGGGAGGCTAGAATTTTTTAATCATTGAATAAGCAAAACAAAACAAAAAACGATGAGTTCCTCAAAATTCCAGTAACTTAATTTAAAAAGTTTTAACAAAATGCCAAAAAATGTATCTATGATTTTTCTTTAACTGCACAATGTTCTTAAAAACATATACATATCACAGATACATAAATACACACATATGTATTTATATGTACCTCAGCGGACATTAGAAAGCTCATTTGCATTAAGCCATACGACAGATGCACAGAAATAGCTAAGCAGGGGACTGACTTTAAAAAGTTGCTTTCCAATGTGCTAAAGCTATGATAGAAAAAGTATAATTCCTGTACTTTCTAAAAAAGGAAATGCCAAAACATTAAAAATTGCTACTGCCTTGTAATATTGTCTATAAGCACCTCCTTTAAGAAGATAAAAATGAACAGTATGTACAATGCTTAAAAACTGAAGGCATGCACACTTTAAATTTTATGAAATCAAACAAAAATCTTATGAAAAGAATACCTTTTCTCTATATTTAGTATGCTCTAGGGACAATGCATTCAGAGAATGCTACAAAGTGGGCTGACTCAGATCACTTAAAGTGCGTCCAAAGTGGAGAGAATTAATTTACATAACTGTGAGTTATACCTTCACAAATGAACTTTCCCAGATTTTCCTTATAAGAGAGCATAGCATGACGCAGAGAACCCGGGCTTTTCAGGGGGGTCTCAACCCAAACAAACCTCTATTCACCTTAAAGATGTGCACTTTACATTCCCATTAGTTTTTTCTGTGTTAGGTGTTTTTAGGGTTCACTTCCAGACGCACTGAAGCTGAGAAGGGCCCCCTCAGATAATTTTATTTTCTTTTTCCTCCACAGCAAGGGCTGGTAAATTACAAGCGTTTCCCAGCTCTCCGATGTGTGCGTGGAATATATAAGCAAGTTCTGCCAAATAATGTCATTTTGTTTAATTCAGTCTTAAGTGACAATGATCTCAACATTAGATATTTTGTTCAAAGTAAAGCGATCCTCCACCAAATGGAAGGAGGAAATTGTAAGGAAAAGGCATTCTGACCCCTTGGACCCTTAACAGTTCTTTATGTTACAGAGTCCAAGGAAACCAAGCCTGGCAACAATTTGCTTATGAGCCAAGCTTCATCACGAATTTCACTTTTGGCAAAAGAGTGATCTTAAACAACTCTCCAGAAGGAATCCTGGGTCTGCTTCCTTGAGGATTTTCCTCCGGAACATCTTCTTCTGTCCTTAGAGGAATAACAGAGAAGATGATGTGATGGTAACTACCACTGTAATCCCAAGTAGTCAGTAGTATTCAAAGTGCATTTTCCTCACAAGCTCTTATTAGGAGCCCTTTGCTCAAAAGAATACAAGTAATTTGGTAGACTTAGGAATATAGTCATTCTTAGTTATTTATGTAACAGTGTCAAAATGTATTTCTGCCTCGATAGCTCAGGCATAAGTTAAAAAGAATTCTAATCACGATCATGGTTTTATGGGGAGGCGTAAATATGCAAAGCTAATCAAATCAATAAAAATATTTGCACTGTGGTATAACATTATAGAACAGTATACTCTCTAATGTGAAAAAAAACTACAGTTAGCAAGGGGAAAATTCTTCAAAAACAATTTGCATTTCTTATTGGGGCAAATAAATTAGAATTACCACTTAACACGGTAGGTCTCACATGCTCAAGCTACGGCTATGATTTCCAAATTCGAACGGAACTAGACCTCTTTTATAAAAGTTAGAGACAAGCAGAAACTTATTAAGACTCATGTTTCCTCTATGGAACTGAAATTGCTTGCGTATATTTGAGATGTTTTTAAGCAACAAAACACTCTTTAGCTGAACAGTCAGGCAATATCTGAACACAGTAAGGACAGGACTCTCTGGAGTGGCATAGTCTACTGACTCAAACGAGTCCAAGTACTGACCTCCAATGTGTTCTAAAGAGAGTGAGAGATATTAAACTCTAACCTGCTTTTGACACTGCGTACATTACAGTCTATGTGTGAAGCTGATATTATTGTTTTTTATAACAGTAAACCCGGCTAGTCATCCTGACTGCAGTTTATAATTCTATCAAATTGCTGCTAGTGTCCTTTACGTCTGCCTTCCTGTATAGCCAAGACTATATCCATGTTTCTCTTTAAGTAACATTCTGAACTGGCCACCATGCTCAAAAGTTATTAGCCCACTAGTTAGTATTGCTTAATTTATGGGTAACCAGAGTCAGGGAGGCACACGCTTCAAAAAGACAATAAAAAAACTTTGAAAATTTATTAGCAATGTATGTTCTTATTTCTCTCTCTGCTCTCTCTCTCTCTCTCTCTCTCTCTCTCTCTCTCTCTCTCTCTCTCTCTCTCTCGAAGAGGATTCAAAAACAAGCATTCTAAACACTCTCAATTGTATCAAAGTAACTTGTATTGTTGCCTGCTGGTGGCTCAGCAATAAGATCTGAAACCAACTACACAGCGACTATGCAGGCATTTTATAGTACTTAAAGGTTACAGACAGTTAGTTACACACCGAGGAGAGAAAATGCTAACCAGTTGGCCAAGTGCACCATCTGAGTGTTGGATCTCCCTCCTGGAAGGCCTTCCTCCTGTCTGGGGACCAGCAGGTGAAGGTGGCTACCAGGTGAAGAGAACTGCGGAAGGACCACACAGTCCTCAGTACCCTGGAAACCAGTCACCTCCACCGAGGAGGACGGATAGGAAATTTGTGGCCGATTTATAGTCATCTCAGAACCTAGGGTTCCTAACTCCACCTTGAGTGACAGTCATGTCTTTGGCTGGTAGAGGAGAAGGGGAAGGCCCACAGCCCCTCAGAGAAAACCACAAGGCATTTAGCTTCAGGGCACTCCTCTTAGAAACACGCGCGTTTTTTCACGCACGGACAACACAGCATGTTTAATAACAATCCGCCGATTCCCGGTGCATCCTCACCGATCACAGCTCTCACTCCTGGTTAGCTGTGGAAAACGGCACCATGCTTTCTGTCTTCTAGAACACGATCTTTTCCAGGCCACATGTGAAAAACACTGCAGTGCATAAAGATATTTGGGATGCCACGCTTTCTTTATACAAATATTTATGCACAGCTCTTAGCAAGGGTTATTTTTATTTTGTCTTTTCAGAAGGGTCAAGAATTTCACCCATTTCAAAGCAGCACTAAAATTGCTGATTTATCGTTTCCTTTATTTCGCTACATTTTCATTACACATTTTTAATTCAGCACAATTAACAATGGGAGAAGGCAGACTTGTTTAGTACAAAGGGAGGCACGTTAAACTTCCCCTCTTTAACTATTAACTTTAAAATGCCAGGTGGGTCTTCGGGACAGGAAGCCCTACTTTTTTCTTTGTCTTTCCATCTCTTAAAAATGTAGCAAGCATTTCTCAAGTTTCCCCCAAACTCTTAGGAGACACTTATTTTCTTGCAAATTAATTCTTTTTAACTCCTTATGATAGCTTTGAATCCCATAAAGAAAGATGAATTATCGCCATACTGAGCCCAAGCTGTGTCACAGGAGGAGACAAATAGAGACCCCCACTGTGTTTAACAATGTAGAAGAAATTCCAGGCGCAAAAGAAAAAATTTCTGTCCTTCTCCCCCAGACCTGGAAAGCGTGTGTGCTCACAGAGCTGAACGGTGGAGGGCAGTCTTGCTATGCTCAGAGCGCGGCACTGACCCACACGCTCCCTCTTACTCACTGGTCCACATCACAAATTTGTTAAGTCACAACCACCTGTGGCACAGGCCCCAGGCACCTACTGTTTAAACTGGGTCAGTTTTAATCTGTGAGGTGAGGTGTCTCTTTATGGGACACGAAGTTGAGGCAGCAGCACACACACACACACACACAGTGACTTCCATAGAAAGATGTTTGGTGCACTTCAAGTTTGCACAATCATCCTTCCATCCAGCTGCCATGCTATACTCACACTCACATCACTATTTGTGCTTCAGAAAAAGCACAGACCTGAGACATGTCAGCAGAAGCCATGTCAGCTGAAAACAAGGTTTTCTTAAGTCACTTCAGGTGAAGGTGGTGAGCTGTTTAAGTACAGAGAACTCCAAGGTTTGATACAAAGTATTCCACGTCATTTTATGACATTCCTCCTAGAAAGTGTCTATTCCATTGCAATCCACTAACAGAGTATGCACAAACCCTCCCATCCCCCCACCACTTAGTTGGGGGAGGGGGAGAGATCGAGTGAGCAAGCAAAATGCATTTGGTGCAAAAATGCCTCCGTTGAAATAGCCCTAGTCATACAACTAGGAAAGAGGCCGAGATCACCTGTGAGCATTTGGCTTCAGGCACTTGGACTAGGCAATAACATCCTTTCCATCATCTGCCATGACTTCGCGATGCTGTTTCATTTCTATGGGAGAAATTTGCATACAAGCAGAAAGTCATCCTGGAAAAGCCACCGCCCACCCCATGATGCCAGTGACTTTGCATGTGTACAAATTATACAAGACTATTTTCAAACAGCTCCGGCTGAGGCCACTCTGAGGACCCGTAATGCTGAGGAATGAGGACAAAGTGCCCTGGCACCTGCAGGGTTAATTAAACCGTTCAAGATGTAATGGCTACACAAAATCAAGCCAGTTTCTCTTCTTCCAAGAGCTATAAACACTTGTGCTGAACTGGATGGCATTTGATAAGCCTGGACCGCACGGAACAAACTCATGGGATTTCTAGTTAGCACGGACTCGGAGTTCACACTTTACAGAACAGAGCTGAGTCCTGTTGCCAAGGTCAACAGCACACACGCACTAATTGTATTATGAGCTTGACATCTAGTGGCCGTCCTGGCAGGGAGAAGCAGGCAAAGGCTTGTCACAGCACTCCCAAGGACTCACCTTGAGGGAGAGAAGGCGCAAGCTGGACAGCTTTAGGCCACCCACCTTTCCTAGAACCACACTTTAAAAAGGTTCCAAGCCATACCATGAAGTCACCAGGCTTTCAAAGAATGCAAAAGGGGCTGAACCTCCTAGAGAGCACGCAAAACTAGGCTAGAGGTGAGAGAAAAGGTCCACCCTCAGAGGAGAAAACGCTCGGGCACCATCAGCTTTCTCTGGTGGCCAGAACTCCCTTCCTTTAATTAAGAAACAAATCAATCTTAGTCTCAAGCATAAAGGTCATCTCATTATTTTGTTTAAAAAAACCTGTAATTTTCACTTTCTGGAGTATGCCTTGCCTTGTTTGGCAGTCATACAATTAACTGCATCTTAAATCATAACTGTGTTGAAATTACAAGAGAAAAAAACCAAAAAATACTTTTAAAACATTTTTGTTAAAGTAATTCCTAAAATTCGATTTTCACATAGATTGTATATGAAATGTGCAGTACATGTAATTACACATTGTAATTACAATAGTGTCCCACCAGCAGTAGTATTAGCTCACATCTTCATGAGATTGTCTAAAATTCACTGGTGTTTCTTATACTGGCAGCTAGTCAAGAAACCAAGGAGGACAAGAGAAACCAATAAAACAGTAAAGGAAAACAGAAAAAGGGAAACCCTTCCTTGATTGTATTATTTTTAAAAATGGCACTCAGAACTATGTCGCTGTATTAAAAGATGCTGAAAAGCCCACAAGCAGCCTAAAGGATTTTTAATTTACTTACAGGAGACCTTGTGCCAATACTTACACATAAGAATGCTAAATTCCAGCTGATGGTCAGTCAGTTCACAGAACAAAAATCTTGGCTCTGTCTGCTGCATTCCCTATCCCCAAAGAAAATGTTCTTAAGCCTATCGGGAGAAGGGTGGCAGAGTTGAATATGAAAGCTGACCCACTTTTGTCTCTTTCCCCCATCATTCTGGATACAAAGAAATCCTCAGCATGCTAAATAATTCCCGCTGCTCCTCCACACCTTTCCCTTCCCTGCGGTCTAACACGTCCAAAAACCCTGGATTCCGCTTAGCTTTGAAAAGTTTAGAGCAAGCCCTTCTAAGAATTCCCTAACTCTTGCCTCACAACCAGCTCTTCTTAAGGTGGAATTAATTGGCACCCATTTTAGGAGTGCGCATTTTTAAACAGGTTAAGTTTTTTGAGCGCTACTTTAAAAAGGAATGTTTGCAAATTCTCCCCCCTCCCTTCTCCCCCTTCACTTACTTTCCACCTTTCAAGTTTCAGAGAAAACAATCTGCCAGTGGACGTAAGAAAGTGGCTTCTGTTTTGTCCCTTTTGGTATGCTGAATTGTAAATGTGAGGCTTGGGGGTGGGGGGGTGGGGGGAGCTGGAGGCAAACCCTGCACACACAGATAAAAGAAAAAAAGATCCCTTCACTGAGCACGGGTGGCTTTCTCTCCCTGAACTTAAGCAGTCTATGAAATCCACGCCTTAGTGCTTAGGTCGCAGACTCACCACACTGGAAAAGATTTTTAAGATCGCCATAAACTGTACACCAGTAGGAAATAAAAACACCGCGAGGTAGTGGATGCCACAAAGAAGATGCATCCCCAAAACTGTTTTAAATTACAACATTCTTTTGTTCTTCCTTAAACACAGACTTTCCCAGGGCAGAGAAATGCATCTTTAGGGCTGCTTTTCTTTTCCTTTTGCCGGCACACGGCTGCCGTCTTGAAAGTTCGTGGTGGGGCTTCCACGCGGCACTGTCACTGGAAGTTTTAATGAGTTTTTCTTAGAACAAAAATGTTGAGCTGGCTCAGAGGATATCATTACCAGTGGCACAGATCTAACTCAACCCCAAAGCTGCACCACATTTATTTCTAAAAGGAGAAATAATCACAAATAAGCAATTTAAAATGACAGTTTCTATTGGGGATTTAAGGCTCAGTAACTCAAAATAAAATGCTATCACAAGGTAACTCCAGAACTTTCCACAAGGCAAGCATTGCTTGTTTTCATTCAGACCTGTCATTCATTCCTTCAGTGCTATGGTCTGGAGAGAACCAAAGCTATTGCTGTTTTTTTTCCTTCCCATTGTTTGTCTAAAAACCAAATCCTGAAAAATAAACTATAAAAATGTAGAGTTTCTACTGGAAGTCAACATGACTATGTATCTTTGCTCTCCACTATTCTCATTTTTTTTACATATGGTATTTGTCCTTTATGGCATTAACAAAAGCCTTCAATTTTACTGCAGTATGGACCTAGTGCTTTAATTAACACGTCACACCCAAAGTGATACAAAGGAATCATTTACTCCATTTCTAAAACACTGTAGTAGACTTAGCTCACTTAGAACTTCATGCAGCACACATTTGTCTCCTGTGCCCCTAAAAAGAATTAAAAATTTGAAATGACAATGGAGTAATTTAGTGTACACAACCATTTATCTTTTTCTTTTAAAACTACTTTTCTTGGTTATCTCAGAGTTAAGACAGCACGAGCATTCCTTGGCTTTAGAGGAAACAGAGTATCTTTTATGCTCCATGAACAATCTGCTTCAGAACAATTAAATCAGAAAGAACTTGCTTTAATAGTTTGCCTGAACTATCCTTCAAACCCGAATAGCGCATTTGCTTTACTAGGGCTCAGCCTCAGACAGGCTATTTTTGGCCTGTTGCAAAATATGATGAGGAACTGTGGCAACCTCGGGAACAGAAGTCTGAACCACTGTGCAAAACACAGCCTGGATAAAAACGCCAGTCCTGAAAGGATGGAAAACCTGGATATGGGAGAGTCTTGAAATAAATTAGAGCAGCGAGCAGAATTCAAAAGAGAACTCGTAAATAATTGACTATCTGGGGTTTTCAACACTGTCCGGGTTATATATCCTCCGACGTGTTTACACGATTAACTTTACCACACTCACATTTCTGAAGCGAAATTAAAAATGAACAACAGTGCCTCAGCTTGTTAAGTGTTAAACACATGAGGTTTTACTCTATTAATTAAAATATGCTTTAATAAAAGGAGACATTGCACATTTTGATAACGACCCTACAAAGCGGAGAAGTATTTACACTGTTGCATTTTAGGGCGGCTGTGAAAGCGGATTTTGAGCTATTCAGGAGCAGCAATAATGAAGCTTTAAAATTCCTCACTGGGATGCAGTGTAGTTCTTTTGAGGGAAAGACTGTCTTTCTCATTCGGCAGAAATAAATCCATTCATTTGATCATGTAGTCATTGAGGGTAATACAAAACAACCCAAGTGTGAGAAATTCTATGTGAAGAAGTAAACAAAACAAAAAAAATCCATTTCCATGACAAAAAGATTCTTTGTCCCTAATCTACCCAACATATGCAAGCGTTTCTTTTTAGCATATCGCCTGTTCTAATCTTGGCTGACTTGGCTGCAGAGCTGCCGGCTCCCTCACCTCACAGCAACAAAAAGACCCAACGAGTCCCATTTGATTTAATTCATCCCTGGGCTGCTGTGGGCATTTTCTCACTTTCTACTGCGACTTGCATGCTTTGTCAAACTTTAACGCTTGTATGTTAAATCCTTAAATTCCGCCTATTTGCTAGGGTTTTGAGTTTGATTTTTTTTGGAAGGTGGTATAATCTTAGTTAAAAGATTATTTAGTATCTACATCTAAACAATTTACAATAGGTTGATCATAAAAGTTGGCTTTTAAGGTATAAATTATTCCACCTCGAACTAGTTGGGGGGGTACGTGTCATATGCGGCCGCCCCTCCTCGGCCTCCTTGCTGGCGCCCTGGGGACCCTGGTAAGGAGCGCCAAAACTGGCACCCAGGGATCAAGGATTCAGGGTGCCATAAACTTTAGGGTGCCAAAGTTCAACCACACTAAATTCGCATCTTCCGTAGCGCCTGCCCTGCACTTTTAGATGGTTCGAAGAGGAAGTTGCTACCAGCGAAGTAACTGAAGGTATCTCCATCGCCCGATTTCGGTGTATCCAAAAGAGTACGAAAAGGCCGAAGGGAAAACTTGGATTCCGCCAGGAACGTGCTAAGGTCCTAACGCACGCAAGCACTAGCCCCCGAAAGAAACAGCTGTGCTCGCGCCCCACAATTCCCTAGTCGGCCATTAAGGAAAGGCCAAGAGACATTTACTTCCCACTTGCTTCCGAAAGGGATGATTGGATTTGTCAACGCTCTGGGACACCGCGGGGTTCGCGGCCCAAGGGTCACCCGAGGCGGCCTGCTTGGCGGTATCGGGGACAGGCAACAGAGACTGGGATCACCGAGGTGGCGTTGGGGCCCCGGGTAGGCTCCAGACGAGCACCGGCTGGGCACCAGGACGCGCGGTGCCGAACAAAGCTGGCCAGGCGGCGGCTTCCAGGGCCCGCGTCCAGCGGTAGGTGAGCCCTGGGCGCGTCCCCCGCTGCTGAGCCCGCCCTGGGGACAGTACTGAGCTAGCCCAGGGTCCCGGAGCTTCTGGAGGCTCCGGGCCCGCTGAAGCAGGGTGGGGGCGCAGAGACCAGGAACAGCTAAGGGTGGCAGAGCGGACCGGACCCCCCCCCCACACACACACACACACGACCTCCTGCCCGCTCTCGGCGTGCTGGCCTCCGCCTCCGGCCCAGCCGATTCCGGTCCATCCTGGAGCCGGCCTGCCTCAGCTCAGTCGGCGCGCAGCTCAAATCGGAGCAGCAGAGCCAAGTTTACTTGGCCCGCAACTCTTCTGCGCCGCGCGCTTCGAAGGAGTACCGATCCCGGTTGGCCAGACTGGCCAGGGACCGGACTCCTAGCTAGCACTCGTTCACGGGAACCAGGGAACTCTCTCCCACTCCAAGATGCGCTCAGTCGCTCCCACCGCCCGCGCTTCCCAACCTGGGTGGGCGCCCCAGAACTCCGGGCCACCCTGAGGTCCCCGGCCCTCACCGTGCTCTGAAGCCCCGTCCTGCGGCGGTAGCTCCTCGTCCGACTTGAGGTGCTGGGGCTTGGCCTGCTTGCGCCGAGACATGCTGCTAGCGGCGCTCCGGCCCCTTGCGGGGCAGCGGCATCAGCGGGGTGGCCGGCGGGGACAGCGCGGGGTGGGCGCGGGGTGGCCGGGCG